>NW_020664447.1:72820253-72848350 GCF_002925995.2 Terrapene triunguis
GCGAGCGGCTGAATTTCCTGCAGCCCTCCCAGCCGCGCCTCGCTCTGCCTGGGGGGGAAATCCCGGACATTTTTAGTGATTTGCAAATTCCCCCCCGGACGCTATTTTGAACACAAAAGGGAGGATATGTCCGGGTAAATCCGGACGAATGGTAACCCTACTCTAGGTGAGACAATTTTCCTCCAGTGCACTCATGGGGATGTGAAGGCCCATCATAGCTGATGACTACATTTAACTGCCCTCTGGTAGCTCTGTCTTCCATATTGGCTATCTTGTTTATTATTGGTCAGAAGGGGCGTTACTTTCGGGAGATTATCTGTGAGTAGGAAAACTGGAGACCGGGCCCGCTGACCCAGTCCCAGTGCCTGGGGCAGGTCTGAGACTGGAGGACTAGCCAGGTTAAGAGAACTTGGGAACCCCTTTGAGGCGAGTTTGAGGTCCCCAGGTGACCATCCAGGTCACAGATGGGATTGGTCACTTGGGAATTGCCATTGCCAGGTTTAGAAGCTCTGACTTATGACAGATTTTGTCCGCGAACAAAAGGTGAGCTGGGCCTACGATTAAATTGCTGCTGGGAATGATGAGGTGATACAACCCCAACACATGAGACAGCGCCCCACCTTATACTCCTGGGAGAATGCCTATACTGTATCAATCACTGGTACCCTGGATATACCCGCTAACACTTGACATCCCTTAGACTGGGAGAATAGCTTGTCCCAAGTGTTGGCTCACTCTGACTGGCTGGGCTTCCCCTTGGAGGTCAGAAGAATAATTTGCCTCTTGTCCTGAGTGCCAATTAACCACCCCGAGGCTCCCTCAATGCCACTTCCCCAAATCGAAACTCCCTTCGAACCAATTAGGATGGATATGGTGGATCCCCTGGAGAAAAGTGAGGTGGGATACCAATACAGTCTTGTGATTGTAGGCTATGCCACACGGCACCCAGAGGCCATCCCACTGCACTCTACAAAATGAAGCAGTCACCCCAGAACTCATGGAACTGTTATCTCCATTAGGGATCCCCTGAGAAATACTGGTGGGGCAGAGAACCAACTTTACATCCCAGGCAGTGATGAGCTCCCAAAATCCTAATAACTGGTTCCCTAACAGATCGTCAACGGCACTTCGGCGGCAGGGGGGGCCTTCACTCGCTCCGGGTTTTCGGCGGCATTTCGGCGGCGGGTCCTTCACCCAGAGCGAGTGAAGACCCCCCCCCCCCCCGCCGCCGAAGTGCTGCTGAAGACCCAGTAGGGAACCGCGCGGTCAGTACAAGCCCCACGTGCCTATCTCCCTCCCCCCTCATCTGACCCCAACCCACTTCCTGCCCCCGACTGCCCCGCTCAGAACCCGCAACCCATCAACCTCCCCGCTCCTTGTCCCCTGACCACCCCCTCCCGAGACCCCCCACCCTAACTGCCCCCCAGGACCGCACCCCCTACCCAACTCACCTCGCTCCCTGTCCCCTGACTGCCCCGACCCCATCCACCACCACCCCGACAGATCCCCGGAATTCCCACGCCTACCCAACCCCCCCCATTCCTCGTCCCCTGACCGCCCCCCCAGAACCTCCGCCACCTCCAACTGCTCTCTGCCCCTTATCCAACCCCTCCTCCCAGCCCCGGCCCCCTTACCATGCTGCTCAAAGCGGCGGGAGCTGAAGAATTGCCCAGAGCGCTGGCGCCGGCGGCGCGGCGCACTGGGGCTCTGTGAGGCGGTGGGGAGCGGGGGAGGGGCCGGGGAGCCTCCCCAGCTGGGAGCTCAGGCGGGCCGGACAGGACGGTCCCGCAGGCCGGATGTGGCCCGCGGACAGGAGTTTGCCCACCCGCCGGCCCCTTTAACAACCAGTTCTACACCGTTTCTAAATTTAACAACCGGTTCTTGCAAACCGGTGCGAACCGGCTCCAGCTCACCACTGATCCCAGGTGATGCAGGATCTATGCTCCCTATTGAAAATCAAGTCGCTAAAAACCTCCATCTGTTATTCCAGCTGGACGGTTAGTTGAGAGATTCAACAAAACCATGAAGGAGATGTTAAAAAAACAAATTGAGGCTTCTTGTCTCAAGCATTGGGACCAGTTACTCCCTCCTCTTTTGTTTACTATAAAGGAGACAGCACAAGCTTCCATTGGATTATCCCCCTTTGAACCTATTATTTGGGAGACAGCCTCAAGGAATATTAGCCCCACTATGGGAGGGCTGCAAGAGCAGGACCCAAGGTATCCAACATGGCCCAGGATGTTATCTAACTCAGGGAGTGCCGCAAGAAGCCAGGAGCTTTTGCTCTTGAACATCTGTTGAGAGCCCAGCAGGCACAAGAACAAACATACAGCCAGGTGAATGTCTACAGCCCTTCCAAACCGGGGACACTATGATTGCTTCCCAGCACAGAACCTGAGTTGCTAGCCAGATGGCAAGGACCTTTTGAATGGGTTTGTCAGGTTGGCCTCATGGACTACAAGATCCACCTGCCTGGGAGGCAGAAAGAACCTAGGCTTTAACATGGGAACCTGCTTAAGCATTGGAAAATCAGAGTGGGGATGTTAATAGCTCTTTACGTGCCAGAGCCAGGGCTCCAAGTACCCATTTCCCCAAGGCCAGCACAGGTGCAGATGGGTGCCGAACTCCTGTCTGAGCAAAGAGCTCAGGTTTTACCCCTTGTTGAGGCCTTCTCCAATGTAGTTTCCTCTGCACCAGGCCAGGCCCAGCTGATACACTGCCACAGCGAGACAGTCCTGGGTTAGTGATATAGAGAGACCCCCCTGGCGCTTATCACAGAAGATGTGGGAAACTGTTTGGGAGTAGATGCAGGCTACACTGGATCGAGGGTAGTCGAGGAGTTCCAAAGTGACTGGCCAAGTCCCATCATGCTTGTCCCAAAATCCGATGCATAGACTTCTGAAAAGTTAATGTGGATACCCGATGCCACAAGTAGATGAGCTTTTGGAACAGGTAGGGCCTGCCATGGTATTGGCACATCCCCTTGTAAAACACATTGCAAGGAAAAAGAACCTTCTCAATACCCTTCCACTTCCAGACAATGCCCTTCTGCTTACACAAAGAACCTGGAATATTTCAACATTTAGTGGACAAGATACTCAGCCCTCATCAGCAATATGCTGCTACATATTTGGATGATATTGTTATGTACAGCGACCACCTGGAGTCTTTCTCCAGTCCCTGGCTGAAGTGGGTCTCACAGCCAATCTGGCCAAATGCAAACTAGCAAATAAAGAAGTTACTTATCTGGGTTATAATGCAGGAAGCGGTCCATTTAGGCTGCTCGATAGCAAAGTGCTGGCATTGGCAGTATGTCCCATTGCGCAAACAAAGAAACAGGTAAGACACTTCCTTGGGCTAGCTGGCTATTACAGGCAATTTCTCTCTGGTTTCACTACTATCGCGGCCCCTCCAACAGACCTAATAAAAGGTGGGAGTCCAAAGAAGATCCACTGGAACAACAATTGTGAAAAGGCCTCCAACACTGTGAAAAACTGGTTGTACCAGGAGCCAGTCCTGTTCAATCTGGATTTCTCAAAAGAGTTCATTTTACAGACAGATGCCTCAGATGTAGGCCTTGGTGCTGTACTGTCACAGGAGGTGAATGGTGAGGAGCACCCAGTCCTGAACCTGAGTAGGAAGCTGTTCCCCAGGGAGAAGGCCCACTCTGTCATTGAAAAAGAGGCACTAGCCATCAAATGGGCCACGAGTCTCTTAGACATTATTTACTTGGTATCCCCTTTTCCCTCATTAGGGGTCACATCTCCCTCCAGCAGCTCAAAAAAAGAAAGAGACACACACCCATGCTATGCAGTGGTACTTAGCTCTCCAATCCTATAATGTTAGGATAGAACATCATCCTGGAGCAAAACACAGCAAGGTGGACTTCTTTTCATGGGAAGTGGGGGAATCCAGTCTCTGCACCCTGAAGTCTTTAAACCATGATTTGAGGACTGCAATAGCTCAGACATAGGTTAGGGGTTTATTACAGGAGTGGGTGGGTGATTCTGAGATTCTGTGGCCTGCGTCGTGCAGGAGATCAGACTAGACAATCATAATGATCCCTTCTGACCTTAAAGTCTATGACTCTAGCTGGGGGGGGAGCCCAAGTTCCATCTTAGATAGTGGGGTATGTGGTGGGGCAGGTGCCCACCCTGGTCAGGGAGGCATTAAAAAGCTCCTCTGCACACAATCAGCCCCAACCCAGCACACCTGTGAGGCCTGTGGCACCTAGAGAGGGGTGACTCCTTAAAAGGGAGGATCCAAGGCCCCTAGGGGGTAGCACTTAAATAGAAGCAGAGCTAGAACACAGAGGGCTGTGCCTTGTAGAGATGGGGCTGTGTGCACAAAAAGCTGGTGCTGAGTCTCTGCCAGCTGGACTCTCCAGAGGGACCATCTTTGCTTTACTTAGCTTTGCTTTTCATTAGTGCCCAGGGTACCGAGCCTGGGCTTCTCAGGGGGTTGGGGACCCAGCCCCCTTTAGAGACTATTTACCGTTGGTCTGGCACAGCCCAGGCTGTCTTGTGGACTGCAGGATTAATTTGTTTGCCTTTTCCTTTCTTTTGGACTGTGATCACATCGGGGGAGCCACCTCACTCAGACTTACAGCTGGGAGACTGCTCTCCAAATCCGTGTTACAGCAACACCTGCAGCCAGAGATGCGCTGTGCCCTATACCCTGGGGTACACCTGCTCTGAAGAACAAATAGCTGGCTCTCCAAATGCTGCACATATATTTCTTTTTAATACAGTAAACTGTATTTCATAAAGCATGAGGCAGTTGCTGCAATGCAGCTATCTGAGAATTAGGTTATCTGTGAATCAGGTTAAGCAAAGAGCTGCTTGGGGAAACTTAACCAAGCAAGAGCAAACACCAAAAGGCTGGCAGCCTCCCAGCTTTGCTGGCTACCTGCAATATTGTTTTGCAAATCTCTATCAATCTCCTCTGCAGACAGCGTCCCTAGTGACATAGGCACATTTGGCTAAGTTGCAGCCTGTGAGCTGGCCCAGCATTTCATTCTAGCTGCCAAAAATGTGTGGGGGTTTTTTTTGTTTTGTTTTTTAAAAGTCATCTCCAAGGAATCTGTCACTCAAGATGCTCAAGAAAAAAACAAAAACCACTCAACATGCTGAGCTCCTCGTGCTTACTCAGCTCTGAAATAGCTTCGATTTGGGCCACTTTTCTTCTTGTCCAGAAACTAAATGTATTCTTTAGGGTGGCTGCAATTTGAACTGCACTGGGTCTGGCAGTGAGCTTCAGTTTGCTCCTAATCATTAACTCGTGGGATGCATTATGTAGTTTGTGAGGATAAAAAAACCTAGACAGAGGGATATGGACTTCTCTTCCTTCACATTTAATGAAGGCATAGTGAAGGGATCCTCAGTGGAGTTCTGATCTCTCTTGGGCTAGTTGCTTTTACTAATTGCCTCATGCTCTATCCATGTGTTCAGAAGCATATTTATTATGTGTTTAATTAACTGCTGATCATTTTTCATGTGAAACCACCAGTGTCACTAACATTCATTTTTGTGCAGCTCTTTGAAATGCTAAGGTAACTTTTTGTAGCGTACTTTGAAAATGAAGAAGGGCTGGATAGGTGCAGAGTATTTTTCTTCTAATTGGGAACCGTTGCAAAAAATGTGGTGAGTTAATAAAGATTCTTCAAATCAACCTTGTTTCAGTGGTGTCCCCCAGTGATTGTTAACATGGGTCTGGCAAAAAAAAAAAACCCTACAGTTACAGGTTCCTAAGGTGTGACATGTATGCCTCAGTCTGCCACGTACAAGGGTCCCAACTATAAGTAAGCTATGGTTTAGCAATGCATGGATATAACTGTGACATCCCCTTACTCTGTGGTGGTAGAGGTGTTAAACTCTTGGACTTTAAGCAGCCACAGGTGATTTCCTGCTTGCATACAACTCCATCCGGCTCTTACAGTACATATGGCCAAATTTTACTCTCTGTTACAATGGCATCAGTACAGAGCATCTCCACTGAAATCAACTAAGGGCTTGTCTGCAAAGGCAGTTATACCAGGGTAAGGTACAGTGTGAATTTGAAACACAATTGTTACACTAGAATAAGAGAACCCACACAGGGAGTTACACTGGTATAACTATTGTGCTGTAAATTTACACCGTATTTATAAGGGTATAAGTGGCTGGGGTGGTTTTTTGGGGGGGGGGGCGGTTAGCTTATGTTGTTTTGCAAAGGGTTTAAGCTAAACTGAAAAACACTCTTAAACGGAGATAAGGATGTGCACACAGGCAGGTATATGGATACAAATGTGTTGGTTTAACTATACCGGTATAATTATACTGGAATAACTAAAGTTTTCCTGTGTAGACAAGCCCTAAATTACTCTGGATTTAAGTCAACATATCTAAGTAGAATCAGGTCCTCGGTTCTTAAAATGTGGAATGTATTTTAAGCTTCACTGGAATGGAGTCATGTAAACTCTGTAGAAGATTCACTGGACTGGAATGTCTATATTGTGAGCTGTACATAACTATTCTCTCTCATTTGAGAGCAAATGTAGGGCCCAGTTGGCCACTCCTCAGTTAAGCAGTACAGTACTTCACTCTGAGTAGTCTCTCATTTCAGGGGAACTACTCAGCAGGAGTAAGGATAGCAGAATGGGGCCCTTTATCAGCGTGAAACTGAGTGCCTGATTCTGTTACATTAAGGCCCCATTTCAACACTGGCAGGCTAAAGGGGCTTTAACTGTGTGTAAGCATAACTTTTATGCCTACTTGAAGACGCCTTTACACTGCCAGAGTGGTGTAAAGGGACCGAAGTGTAACTGAGGCCTTGTCTACACTGGTGGCAGCGTATCGGGTATGCGTAGCTACATGCCACAGTGACAATCAGGCTGCGTCCATGCTGCAGTGAGTAGCTACATGTGGCAGTGAAAGGCTCAGGCACTAGGGAGGCAACAGGGAAAGGCTCTGGCAGCTCCCTGCTGCCAGAGCCTTTCCCCGCTCCCTGAACGTTTCTCTTCATCAGGATGGAGACAGTGGGACAGTACATTGCTAAAAATAGCACTGCTTGGGCATGTAGAGGACATACCCAGTGGGTTCAGGTGTTTCTTTATTCTCCTAAGTAGTGCCACACCCTCTATACTGCTATTTATACCTGGGCTAAGGGTAGCGCACAGTGTATGTACTCTACTACACAGCGCCAGAGGCATAGCCTTAGGATCAGGCCCTGACGATGGTTCTTTTCCCATCAGTTCAAGGGAACCAAAAAGCAAATCTTCCTGAAATGAGGGCTCCGCAGGTCTGTTTGCAGCGTAATTCCATTTCCAATTGTTTATGAACAAGGCACACAGGGATACAGTATTTTTGTACCATAGCAACCAGAAAAAAAATGTGTAGGAAGGGAATTCTTGTAAGTAGTTACCTGGTGTTTTTTTTTAAGAAGGGGGAACTAAAGCAGGTTTTCTGAACTTCCTCGTGCCATGAAGCAGCACATTAGGGAGTATTTGGAAAGCTACCAGCAGGGCAAAGGATGGACAAGTTTGCTTTGTTGATTTCAAAGCATGTCAAGCAGTTTTAGGTGAAGACCACTCCAACTGTGACTGAATGGCCAGTGTTATGGACAGAGATTTCTACTCAATCCCCAGTCAAATGGGCCAGAGCTATTGAGTGGGCTACATAAATAATTGATAGGGACACTGTCTGGTTAAAAACGCATTCAATTTCTTTTCCCTACGGTGGTTAATAATACTTTGTTTTTTCCATTTTCATAATATATTTTTTTAAATCTCATTTTACTTCTCATTAGTTGTGCTTTGTGTTTACATTTTGCATTTCTCTTAGTTTGAACAATGACCATAGACCAGTCACTTTCACTCTCTGGTTTGGATGCACTAGCATAGTGCTGCAATTCGAGCTGGTCAACAGTTGATTGTAAAAAGATTTTGTTTAAAAAAAAAAAAATATATATATATATATATATATATATAGGCATGTATCAAGTTGGACTAACTTTCAGTATTTTGACTGGGAATTTCTAAATGAATCAATGAAAATATTTGTTTCAAATTGAAATTTTTGTTTCTCAAAAATAGAAAATTGTTTGAAATATTAGACTCCTTCCCCCCCCCCCCCCCCCCCCCCCGAATGGAAGAAAATGGATGATGTCTAGGTTTGGCGGTTTTTTCCCTTTCTTTTCCTGTGTTTTCCACTCTAACTTTTCAAAAATTCCTCAACTTTGGAAAAGTTACAGAACAGAGTTACAAAGTTTCCTTTTGTCACTTTGTAACTATTCCAAAGTTGAGGAATTTTTGAAAAGTTATATAATAGTAAAAGAGAAAAACAGAAGGAAAGAGGAATGCAATAAAGAAGAAAACCATCTCAGACATCCTTTATTGTATGGGACAGAGTAACACAAAAGGGAGAAAGAAGATAGGAAATTTTGATTTTTTTTTTGTTTTGTTTTCTGAAAAAAAATTGTGAACCTTTTTGAAAAAATAAGACACAACTGTGCTGTTTTGAACCCTTCAAAAAATAGAAACAACTTTGAAATTCCAAATTGCTATAGGTTTTAGGTTTTGGAGAAAGTTTGCTTACAAAACCTAAATTCTGGACTAAATTTGACCTGAACAGAAGTAACTGAACTAACATTAAAAGACAATACTTCTAAATGTTTGGGTGAATTTAGTGTGCACAGAAGCAAGGTGCTAACAGTACTGACTGTAGCCAGGCATGATATTGGCAAGAGCTGAGCAAGCTTCCTCTTGTACAAAAGTCTGCTAATGCACGGCTTAATCTTGACTTGCCACTAAAATGGACGTTTTGTTGATGCGGAGAATCTCAATAGGGAACTAACTAAACCCAACAAACCTGTTTCTACTTGGGATCTAATTAGGACAGGAATATAAATGTGGAAGGCCAGAGCCCCTTCTGTTAAAATGTAATTCCTAGATTCCAAGTCCAGAAGGGACCATTGTGAATATCTAGTTTGACCTCCTGTATAACACAGGCCAGAGACCTTCCCCAAAATAATTCCTGGACTATATCTTTTAGACAAACATCCAATCTTGATTTTAAAATTGTCAATGATTGACAATCCACCACAACCCTAAGTAAATTGTTCCAATGGTTAATTACCCTCACTACCAAAAATGTGTGCCTTATTTCCAGTCTGATTTTGTCCAGCTTCAATTTCCAGCCATTGGGCCATGTTATACCTCTCTACTAGATTGAAGAGACCTTTATTAAACGTTTGTTCCCCATGTAGATACTTATAGGCTGTAATAAGTCACCCTTAACCTTCTCTTTGCTAAGCTAAATAGATTGAGCCCTTTGATCCTATCATTATAAGAAATGTTTTTGAATCTTTAATCATTCTCATGGCTCTTCTGTGAACCTTCCACAATTTATCAACATCCTTAGTCCCACTGAGGACTTACTTCATGAGTGGTCCCAGTGAAGTCCATGGAACTATTTGTGGAATAAGATGCTATGCAACCTGAGGCAGGGTGTCAGGATGGGATTCTTTGTTTTTTCCAGCATGGCTGTTAGGTACCTACATACATATTTATTATGTGGCCTGATTTTTCAGAGGTGCTGAGCACCCAAAATCTTAATTAATTTCAATGGGAATTGTGGGTGCTCAGCACACTTGAAAAATCATGAGAATTAGTTAGGTGCCTGTATATGGATCAAGGTGCCTAGCTTTGGGCATCCTGACTGGAAAACGTTGGAATTCATCTTTGTGTCTTTCTTAACCCATGTGTAGAAGGAGGTTAACAATTAACGTTTGTAATGTGCTTTGAGATCCTTGTATGGAAGATGCTCGGACCTGCGAAATACTATTACATAGGTTTCCATTAAAATTAGGATATGGTATTTTATTATTAGGTGCCAGGGTCACAGTCCCAGAGACTGAAGCCTTCCATTTGTCCTCAGACCAGATACAGCACAGTCAATGACAGTGAAACCCTCCTTATATCACCCTCACCAGTGTGCCTCAATTCACGGCCCCAGAGGGACCGCTGTTAGGGTGAGAAAGTAATTCAGGCTCCAAGGCCTATTTGTTCTTTGCTGTCTCTGCTGAAAGCTCCGCCTGTGAGTGCTGGCAGCGGTGGTGGGTTTTCATGAGATGAGCACTTATCCGCTGAGAAATGGACGACCACCAGCTTATTCCATATGGGCCAGTGATGAGCTCTCAGAAGTGAAGAGTTTCTAGCCTGAAAACTACCGAAGAGAACTGTCTCAGGGAGCTGATCGCTGGTATTCAGGGCAATGTGCTTCAAAAGAGGGCTTCAAAGAACAGAACAAAAATGGAGAACAAAGACCCTAGCTGAATTAATAGCATGTAGGCGATACAAGAAATAAAGGCGAGGGAACCTTTAAAGACTCAGCATTTAAGAGAAGATTCATTTACATATTATTCACTCTTTGGCTGCTGGAACATGTATTGTAAATGTTACTATTCTATCATTTTCATAGTGCCATGGTGCTTTACAGATCAAAATAAATAGAGAAGGGCTCTGCTGTAAGGCATTTCTCAGTTAGACTAATGACAAAACAAACTAGTTACCCAAGTGAAAGCATGAGGTGGGACAGAGGAAACCAGTAAGTGAGAGGAAGTGCTGTGCTGACCATTAGTTGTCCATACACCACAATGTACGTGAGAACCACTAAGCTACTTCCTAAATCATGTGTACCTGGAAAAGGTATATCAAGTAGTGCACATTTTTTACAAGGAAAGACTGATTGTTCATAGGATGGACTTCCCTCCCTGGGAGTATCCAGTGAAATCAGGTTGGAGCCCATTGCTATCCTTCTTATCCAATTTTATTTTCAGTTCTTTCCTGTAATTCTCAGAGAGCCTATGGGGCAGGAACCCTTTGTCCCCTACCCTATCCAGCAGCTTCTTTGATCACCCATTTTCTTTCCCTCCCAATCAACTCTTGCATTGAGATCCAAGAAGAAACTTTATTTTTAAATGAATGGATGTTTATCCACTAGTGCTTGACATGGTCTCTGATAAGTGAGGGTATATCCTTTCCCTGCCCTTTTCACCACTTCTCTTGGGTCTACCATGAAAAAAGCAATATGTGATCATGTAATTAAAGCCTTTGTGCACTGATATATACAAGGGAGTTGATTTAATGTTAGGTGAGCAACCTTAACTATAGCATTTCCTGCCTTTTTTTTTTCCTGCAGAGTCCTTCACTCTGCAACCTTTATGTTCTTCTAATCATGTGCTGACTGGTCAGTTTGGGTGTAATGCCTTCACACCAGGGGTGGGCAAACTACGGACTGGGGCTGCATCTGGCCCTCCAGATGTTTTAATCTGGCCCTCAAGCTACCGCCGGGGAGCGGGTTCCGGGGCTTGCCCCACTCCAGCCTTGGAGGGGGGTCGGGGGCTTGCCTTGCTCTGCATGGCTCCCGAAAGCAGCAGCATGTCCCCCTTCCAGCTCCTATGCATAGGGACAGCCAGGGGGCTCTGCATGCTGCCCTCACCCCAAGTGCCACCCCCGCAGCTCCTATTGGCCGGGAACCACAGCCAATGGGAACTGTGGGGGTGGCGCCTGCGGCCGGGGCAGCGAGCAGAGCTGCCTGGCTGCGCCTCCGCATAGGAGCCGGAGGAGGGACATATTGCTGCTTCTGGGAGCTGCTTGAGGTAAGCGCACCTCAGAGCCTGCACCCCTGACCCTCTCCTGTGCCCCAACACCCTACCCCACCCCTGAATCCCTCGGTCCCAGCCCAGAGCACCCTCCTGCACCTCCAACCCCTCATCCTCAGCCCTACCCTAGAGCCCCCAACCCCAACCTGGAGCCCCCTCCCGCACCCTGAACTCCCCATTTCTGGCCGCACCCCAGAGCCCTCTCCCCCAGCCGGAGCCCTTATCCCAACCCCTGATTTTGTGAGCATTCATGGTCCACCCCTGCTCCATACCAATAATTATACTGAGATGTTTGTACTCTGCACAAGATCATCTGTGAACAGATTCATAGATTGCTAGGCCAAAAGGGACCATTGCGATCATGTAGTTTGATACCTTGTATTATACAGGCAACAGGATTTCCCTTAATTAATTCCTATTTGAACTAGCCCATATCTTTGGATTTTTTCCTTAATCTTGTTTTAAAAAATCTCCAGGGAATCCAGCATGGCACTTGGTAAATTGTCCCAATGGTTAGTTACCCGCACTGTTCTACTCTAAATTTGTCTAGTTTCAACTTCCAGCCAGTGGATCTTATACCTTTGTCTGCTAGACTGAAAAGTTCTCTGTTATCAAATTTGTGTTCCCTGTGTAGGTATTTATAGACCTGTGTGGAGAGATTCAAGTGGTGCAGAGCAGTCTAGAGCTATTAATCCTATAAGAGCAGCCATGCCTCACTCCAAACCCTGGATCCATTAGCCCCAAACTTAGGGAAAGTTCAGATCTAGACCTAAACTTTGCAATTTGCCCTTATTTCTATAATAGGCTGAACCAACTCGCAGATCCAAACACCCTCAACCTTTTGAGGAAGTTTGGATCCAGATCCACACTTTGCAGTATGGGCCTGTGATGGAGTGTACTCCCCACGTTGGCCCTCAGAAAGCTGAATTAGGCCAGATGGGCCCAATCCAAGGGAGAGATTTAGCCTAGGAGGAGGCCACTAATTGGAAGCAAATTCATGTGGGAGGGAACAGGCAGGGCTTACATAAAGCCAAGAGACTGGCAACAGCTGCAGCATGGAGAGTGGCAGTCATTCCCTTCCTGAGGGAATGAGGGCTAGCAATCCTGACACCTAGTAGGCCCTAGGAGAGATGGGTTTGACTAGAATGAATGGAAGTAAGGTAGGAAGTAGTCCAGGGGTGACGGCATTAAAGTCAGGGAAGCTGCAGACCTTGACTGCTTGGTAAAAACCCTGGGCTGGAACTCAGAGAAGAGGGTGGGTCTGGGTTCCCCTACTAACCACTGCAGAGAGGTACTGCATGGGCAGTGAACTAGAAGACTGCCTGAGTCACTGCAGGAGTGACAGGGTTAGGGCAGTGGGTGTGAGGAGTGCCGGATGCCGCTCGAGCAGAAAGACTTTGGAGGACATCACCCTGCCCTCCCCTTACCCCCCACCCCCGAATGTGACTCACAATGTGACCTGGTTGGAGGGACAAGTTGCAAAGCAGCTATGCTGTAACTGTGTGAGCAGGAGGTGAGCTGCGGATGGTGGAAGAGAAGAAAGGGGGTGCTGAACTGGGCAGAGCCAATCCCCAGAATTGCCTAAAGGGGGTGCCACCCTAGTGTGAGTAGTGAGCCCTGTGACAGGGCCCATCTAATGTAACCCTAGTCTGTCACCTCTTCTACTGTAGCTTACTACAATCCCGATTAATCATTATTTTGCGGTCTAGGACTGGAATTTACGATTAAAGCTAGGAGAAATGTTTTGGCCAAAAAAATGCAGTTTTGGTGACACCAAAACATTTCTTGCAATTGAGTTGATTTTGCTGAATTGTTCATGTTAAAATCCCTCTAAAAACTATGAGACAGCCAAAACATTTTGTTTTGACATTTTCTAAACTAAATGTTTCAATTTTTGGATTCAAAACTACTACTTTTCATTTTGAAATTTCCTCCAATTTTATGAAAATTGAATAAGAAACACTTCGTTTTGACCCGAATGAAAAGTTTCATTTGAACCAAATCTCTTTTACTTTTAAATTTGTCAAACAAGTTTTTTAAAAATAGTTTTTTTGGATCAACCCTACAGAATTTTTTTTTACGTTTCAGAATTGTCAGTGAACAAACAAACCAAAAAAAAAAAAATCAGTTATTTGCACAACTCCACTTACTATCATGTGACATGAAGCTAGTCATAAAGAAACATATGGTGCAGTAGTTAGCTTCTATGATGGTCAAGGTGAAGGTCAGGACTCAAATTTGTTTTCACGTGGTTGGCTGTGAGGTATGCCACAAATGTATACGTTCTCATTCTCTGCCAGCCTTTGCATGGGTTACAGATAAAGCACCCTCCTCGTGTCATCCCCACTCAGCCCCTTGCTTACAACTGTACTCTCTCCCTAGGTTTGTAATTACCATCATTCTCCATCTAATTCCAACAGTGCTGTAACATTGGCTCCATAAGGTCTTAGCTTTCTCCCTGTGTTGGATCTGATACTCCTTGAAGATAATATTACAGCGTTTGATGATCTCACCCAGACTTGTGTGCTTCCGCCACAAAAGCTGGCTTGTCCTCATTTGCAGTCTCCTGGTATTTGATGCTTTTGGTAATCTCTTCTCATCCTTACAAGTGATGTTTGACAGCTGTTGCCTCTGTCTTTCTCAGTAGCATGTTGGCTGACTGATGCCTGCTCTTACACCAATTCTAAATCTGTCTGAGCATCATTTTCTTCTAGGACAAGGAAAGCATAGCAAAACTCTTGTGTTTCTCTCTCTCTCTCTAGATGTAATGTAATGTAAGATTCAAGAGAAATGTAGATGCGATAATTTATTATAAAAGGAACAAATCAGTTAATCAATTCTGACAAACAGCTTATTTCAAAAATCCAAAATCAAGACAAACTGACAAAATACTATATAGGACTTTTTTTGACTTGTGTCCATTCTTAAGATCTGATGAGTCTTCTCAGTATAACTGGTGCTGGCTAATGAACAAAACTGAAGTTCATTTAGTGCTGTAGTTAACTGGTTAGTGTGAGTGTATACTACTGCCCTCTCCTGGCTGGAATTGGAATAGCTCGGCTGTGTGTCATGGACCCTATACAGCTAACCATTGACAGGTTCTCATTCAGATCAAGTGATAAAGATCTGTGCTTCTGCAGCCAGACAACATACACTCTCTTTCTCTGCTCTAGCTGGTCTTGGTGTATATTACAAGTGACAGCCCTAAAGTCCTAGACAGCCATGAGTTTTGCATTATTTTTACACAACTGAAGACCAGGACCCAAGTCTGCACTGGGCTGACCGGCTCACTGCCCTTGTCAATGCCTTTGACTTCAGTGAGGTTGTATAGGTTGTAAATTTGGCTCCTTAATGGTAAAGAAATGAGTTGCAGTGGTGACATGTATTTATTACACTGTTACCATGAGACAAAGCAAATTACCATGCTATTTCCAACAGAGCTACCATGCAATCCTGCCAAAGAAGCCATGGTGTTTTAGTGTAATTATTATGCAATGAACTAATCCATGTTACAGTGCATATTCATTGGTATGTGTTCCCAGCAAGCTGCTTGAATTCAACGCAGCAGAGGGGCGAGGGGATTTAATCCTGATTTGCAGTAAGAACTCAATACCGAGATGTGGTGCAGGCAGCTCCAGGGCTGGCTTTTCACATTTACATTGCAAAGTACAAAAAGTCCCTGTTGGCCCAAACAAATATCTCTGCCGAGCTGGGGGGGAGGGGCAGGGGGCAGGATGTCACTTCAGAAAGGCTGGGGATAAAAATCATCTGCTGTGTGTGAGGGCCGAGCAAGCGACGGCTCACTGTGGCAGGCTGCATGGCTCCTTACTCTTGGCAGAGCAAAGGGAATTCTGAAGGTGTTCACTGCTTTTTCCTCTCCCTGCGCTGCGCAGCTACCTGTGGAGTCTGCTGTTAAATGGCTGGGTTAAGCCGTCCCACAGCCTGGCATCTAGGTCTTGTGACTGCTGCACGCAGAGAAGAAGTCAAGTGTTGCTACCGTGTACCGTATTGACTAGCATGGCATGGGGGTCCCAGCAATTAGAGCTGGAAAAGAGCTGTTATGTCACCCACTCCAGCCCTCTGCCAATGCAGGATTTGACTCTACAGTGATTTCTAGAATTTAAAATGTTTAGCTTTCAGAGGCTCAAGCAATGGGGCTCCTAGCCCTTCCCTGGGGAGGTTATTCCACAGTCTAATACAGAGGTGGGCAAACTACGGCCCGCGGGCCACATGCGGCCCGCGGGGACCGTCCTGTCCGGCCCTTGATCTCCCGACCAGGGAGGCTAGCCCCCGGCCCCTCCCCCACTGTCCCCCCTCCCCCACAGCTATGCCGCCGTGCAGGCAGCGCTCTGGGCAGCGGGGCTGCGTGCTCCTGCAGGGCAGCGCGGCAGCGTGTCTGGCTCTGGCCGGGCGGCGTGGCTGCCAGACATTCTGCTCTGAGCGGCATGGTAAGGGGGCCGGGGCCAGGGGGTTGGATAAGGGGCGGGGGATCCCAGGGGGCAGTCAGGGGACAGGGAGTGGGGGGGTTGGATGGGCCGGGGGTTCTGAGGGAGGCAGTCAGGGTGCGGGAAGTGGGAAGGGGCAGCTAGGGGGCAGGGGCCAGGCTGTTTGGGAAGGCACAGCTTTCCCTACCGGCCCTCCATACAGTTTTGCAACCCCGATGTGGCCCTTGGGCCAAAAAGTTTGCCCACCCCTGATCTAATAGATCTCATGGGCAGGAAGTTTCCCCTATGTCCCTTTCTTAATTTTCCCCATTACTTGCTCCTCTTTGCACCCCCCTTTACCATCCTAAACTATCCTTCTTGCTTCCACTGCCTATAGACTGGCTGTAACTGAGCCAAGCTATGCATGTTCAGCTCTTTTATTTTTACTCATCAATCAGCCCCTTCAGGCCCCTAATCTGTTCTGTTCTTCTCAGATCCCCCTGCAATTTGACATTACCTCTCTGGTAATAAGGTGCAATATTCCCAATTGAATTGTATTGGAACTGTACAGAGAGAGACCTGCCCAATTCCTATCCCACAATGTGATGACTCTGCGCATATGCAGCTACAAATTGCATTTATCTTTTCTGGTGTCCTATTGCATTGCAAGCTCATGTCTAATTTGCAGTTCACTCTTGCCATCAGGTTTCTCCCGGCAGTGCTGTTTTCCACATTCTCCTCTCTCATTGAACTGCTTTCAGTTTCCATGTGTTAAACTTGCATTCTTCCACAATGAATTCTGCCTGGGTTTCTAATCTCCGACTCCAGGCTGCTTTGTCTTTGTCTTCTGGCCCTGCTGGTATTTGCATTTCCTCCCAGTTTAGTAACTTCTCTGGATGTCATTAACATGATGTGTGCTATGCTGGATCACTAGTCGTGAACACTACATCTAAAAACACCAGTCCCTGCAATATGCTGCTTCACACTTACCCTCACCTTTATATATATGCCACTGACCATTAAATCAGGCCCTGATCCTGCAGTATGTAGCAGACGGGTGGGCTAACACAGCTGCGAGGAGTTCCACTGAAGTCAGTGGGACATGCACAGGCATAGCAGCAGACTGCCTGCATGCTAGAGATTAAAGGACTGGGGCGTTGTGCCTATCCATCTGTTTTTACAAGGCCAGAATGAGGCCTTGGAGAGCAATGGGCTAGATTTTCAAAGGGATTTAGGTACCTAAGGAGGTGGACACTTTTGAAAATCCCAGTAGGTGCCAATCTGAATCTTTAGGCCCCTGAATATCTTTGAAAATCTGGCCCTTCCACAACACAGATAACAATGAACATTGCCCTCTTTTCACATCAGTTTTCACTTTTTATTAGCAGGGTTCAGGATTCCAGGCTTGTTTGTCTGATTTTTAATCCACATATTTTGCTTCTTCTGACTTCCTTTCTTCCACTAATTATCATCATCTCCCATGTGTTTCCTTGGCTGGTATCTTCATGACTAAATTAACATGGGGATATTTTGATACTAGTTGTTGCAGAGAAAAAAAGGAGGGGAGGAAATATAAGATTAATTGTATTAATTTGCCACAGCTTTTTAATTCATTTTTTTTAATGGATCCTTTGTACTTCTGCTTAAAGGACACTGTCTGATTAAGCATCATCTGCTGTAGTTTTAAAAAGAATTTCCTCATCTGTGTGACAAATAATTTTATATTAAAATTGAAAATGTGTAAGTCTTTCACTTATCCCTATCTGTGCTGTTTGTCTTGTGTTTCTCTGTGCTTGGATAATGAAAATGGACTGATCAATATCAGGTTCTCCTGCACTACCACAATGTAGCAATGTTTAGGCTTTGTAAAAGGTTGCTTTGACAAAACCTGAATTCGGGGGCCAAGTGTGCTGCATTGACTTAGTGCCTTTAACAGGAGACATTCAACTAGTTCAGGTCTGAAATGTGACATACTTTACAATGTGCCCTAGATACTAAGAGCTGTATTTTCCCTTTTTCTTAAGTAATACCAAACCAAGAGAAAAATAGAGCCAGGTTAATTTCAGCTCTCAAATCAAAAGGATGAAATTCATACTAAAAGAAATAGAAATTTCCCAGAACCATGTGATTTTTATTTTTATTTTTTGGTAAAAACAATGTGATCTTTTAAAAATAAACAAATACAGAGGGGCCAGTGGTGGGAATGATGATAAAACCTAGTGCTTTTCACCAGTAGGTCTCAAAGTGATTTACAAAGGAGGTTAGTATCATTATAGGTAGAGAAACTGAGGCACAGAGGTGCGGTGACTTACCCAAAATCATCAGCAGGCCAGTGACAGAGCGAGGATTTGAAGCCACGTCTTTGAGGCACACTCCAGGACTCTATCCTTTAGGCAACACTGCTTATGAATACAGGCTTTGATCCAGCAAAGCACTTAAGCATGTGTTTAACTTTAAGCACATGGGTAGTCCCATTTACTTCGAAGTTGAGCATGTGTGTAAATTCTTTGCTGGATTGGGGCCAGGGGCCGGAATCAACCTTTGCTTCAGGGTGGTAATCTGACTGCAGTAAGATAATAGCAAATAGGAGTAACCTTTCTCTCTTCCTCCTCCTTCCAGCCCCCTATTTAGAATCAGAGCCTCGTTCTTAACAATGCATCCACTTCACTATTTTCACGGTTTCTATCGGGCTAAAAATAAGCAGCCAGAAATAACGAAAGCTAATGAGAAGTAGCGATTGCACCCTCTCCCCAGCACTGCCCCTCACACCGCATTCCCCCACTTCTCAGCAGTCTCAACAAAGGTGCACAAAGTGGAGGTCGCTATTATAAAACTAACAGCTGCCACCTGAAGGGTGACGAGGACTGACACAGTTTCTGTCTTTACTTTCTCACTTGACAAATGTTCCCTTTCCAGTGGCTTCTAATATCAATGTAAGCGCTGCAAACATCTTGGGCCTGGCTCTTCCCTGCCGTGCACCTTGTGTAGTCTTTACACCAGTGCAAACTAGGTGTGAGATGACACTGTTGGTGTACTTGAGTGAAGAATTCTCATTGGGTAATACGTTACATTGCCTTTACCCAGGTGTAAATGACCACACAAGGTGCAAGTGGAGTTCACTGCTCAGTGTGCACTGAGCAGTGCACAATGGCTGATTCGTGGAGTGTGAGTCTCTTCTGCTCAAGCTGTAGCTACTCATAGGTGTGTGTGTGTGCGGGGGGGGGGGGGGTATTTATTTTTTTTTAAAGCTCCGGAGTTTCCCAGTTACATCCCCAATGTTGTTTAAGATTGTAGCTGTCACACAAAAAAGGGAAGAATCAGGCCCCTTGTCTTTCTAGTCCCTGAGCTCCCTCTAGTGCTCACACATACACATTGCAGCCACTCACTTCAGCTCTCTGGTTTAGTAGCATGTGAGAGAGGCGTTCCGCTGGTGCTCTTTGGGTCCAGTCTTGCAGTCTCTGGTGATCTGAGCTGACCCACTCTAGCTTGATGAGTAAACTTTTTAGGATTGACCTCTTTTTCAGTTCACTCTTGGTGAGGAAACTTTGTAAATAAGTTACTCTGACGTAAATTAAACTGTGCACAAAAAGCACTGAGGCTCAGCTCCTCAAAGGGCCTGCGCTCCTAAGCACACCACCCCCTTCTCTCAGGCTGTTTGTTGCCATGGTGTTAACAAAAGGTGGGGAGCATCCCCACCCCACACACCTCCACCCAGGCTACACTGTGGCTGTGGTGTGTGCTCGCTGAACCCTGTCACCAGCATGTGCAGGGGTGGGATTTCAAATGTCAAACTTTGCAAATACTGTCCCACCTGCTCCTAGCATCGGCAGAGAAATGTAATTACAGAAGGGGAGAAATCTCAGTGTTACAGGTCTCAATTTTTGCTTAGGTCAAGTATCTGAGAGGACCTAAGGTACAGAAACAAGGCTTTCCGGCTAAAATCAGACCTTTCTAACTCACTATGTCTTACAGGTGATGTACTCCTTTAGCTGGGCTTGGGTTGGGTGCTAATCATTAAAGCTACTGTATGATGCCAGAAATCCTGAGAAGGATACAGATGCAGGCTGACCCTGAGGCATTCTGGTGGCATGAGCTGTCGGGGTCCCTTGCTCTCTTTAAAAATACAGTATAGTGAAGTGTATTTGGCATTCCTTAAAGGTGATTTGATAGCCTTGGGGCTCCTATTCTTCCAGTATAGAGGACAAATACCTCGTTTTAAAGTCAAGGGCGTCACTCAGATCCTTCAGCTGGTGAACTGGGCCCCTGGAGACTGAAATCTTGGATCCACAGAGGTACAGCATGGGGCAGTGCTAGCTTCTCCCCAGCCGCTGACAATGTGCCTCCACCTTGTTCTTTGGGTGCCAGCACTGGGAGGATGGGAGCAGGGTAAGTCCAAATACCACCAGCCCCCAGAGCAGAATACCCACCAATGTCTAATGTGGCTGGAACCCCAGAGGTGAATTTATAGCTCAAGCTAATCTTATTTCGGGCAGGAACTGTCGTTTCCTGTATGTTTGTGCCAGTGCCTAGCACAATAGGGCTCTGACTTAGTTGACTTGTAGGCACACAATAGAACTGTTAAATAATAATAATCTCTAGTCTGATGCCAGTCATGTAGTGGTGTGTGTGTGTGTGTAGTTACACTTCTTCACAACAAACTGTTGCTTTTCACTTCTGCTTAAACTTGTGTTGTCTCAGTCCTGTCACAGATCCTGGTGAAGAAGACAATGATGAGACGCGGCCATCTCAGTCCATCCCTCTGCAAAACTGCCTTCCAGCGCCTGGCATCTGTGTCCTTGATAAACTCATCAAAACGTGCCCAGTCTGGCTTCAGCTGAGCATGAATCAGGACAGGGCTGGAGAGATACTCAGCAAAGAAACAGCAGGGGTAAGTCTACATTTGTCCAAAACAATTTCAGTTCAGACAACCATATTTCCTGCTCCTCAGGGGAGATGGATAGCTGTGATGTGTTTTGTTTTTTTCATGTGAAAGCAAACATATTTAGCAGTTTTTGGTCTTTGTTTCCTTTGCCCATGGTTGTTGGCTAGTCTTATGTTCATGGGATAGACATTTCCATTCTCTCTAGAGTGGTGGTGTGTGTGAAAGAGAAGGCTTATACCTTTGATTTACTTAGCAGTTGGTGTCTGGGAACAGTTTTCCTATTTGTTTCATAGCCCTGCTTGTTGTGCTTTCAGATATCTCCAGCCACACTCTGTAGTCTGATGCAGTATTTTTCCAATATCTCTGACTTGTAGCTTCCTTAAAAAGTGAAATCTTAAAGGTGAACAACAACAAACGTGTGTTCATGCCCCTAGTTTGCTTCTTTGGGTGTCAATTTTGCTTGTTGATTTTTGTACCTTAGGAAAACCAGCAAAATCAAGCCTTTTCTTCCTTGTAGGAGGACATGAGAACTAGTGGCAGCTCTTTCAGCCCTTCATTGACAAGATATAGGGTTTGGAGCTTTAAGAAAGAAATCTTTTCTCCCAAGCGCATGTCAGGTGTTTGAGATAGAGAAGCGTTGACAAAAATAACAAACAAAACATGTAGTGTTCTTAAAAGTTTTGATACAGTTGCTCAGATTTCACATCCTTGGTACTGTGATGTCATTATAGTACCTCTTCGGTCATCCATAGATGACCCAAAGTAGACAAGAACGGAATTTCTAATGTAAACAAAGCAAGATATAAAATGCTTTTTGTATTGCTTAGTCTGTGGGGGGAAAGCTCTCAGGAATTCTTTATATGTCATAAAGAATTGGGACGTGATTAGGAGGAAGTAGGGTGGATAAGCCCAATTTTTCCCTCTACTAAAAAGTGGCCTGCTCCCACTTCTCTTCATTCACTGGCTGGTGTTCTAAGGGAAGGTAACGATCCTGTGCAAACCAAAGAGACTAAAATAACTAAATGAAAACTGGAATGAGGCTAGGATTTGGGGTAGAGATGCTGCTGCAGGGAAACCTGAAGCACAGCCAAGCTGAAGGAGACATTTTAGGCTGAGTGTTATGGTTTAATTGTTCTTTGGCTTACCAATAAAGCCAAATCCCAGGAAGGGGTTAGGTGAGCACAGATGACACAGAGTGAGCCCGGGCCTGCCGCCTGTACTCATATTTAGTTGTATATTGCCATCTGAATAGTGTCACTGAGCTCAGTGTGACTACTCAGTATAAGTAAGCATAGCAGAATTGGGCTTATTGGAGAAAGAGTCTGTTCGGTCTGATCGTGTCATGAGCCTTGAAACGTTGCTGAGTTGTTGAGGGTTTTTTTAAATTAAATTCTCATGCATGAGGAGGCCTGATCAAAAAATGTGGGCCTGGTGTTTGTGATAAGGGAGGTTTTTACAGTAAAGGCTGTATCTGGGTTAGACTAAAGCCTGTGCAAGGCTCAGCCCATCTCCCCAGATGAAGGGAGTAAGTCCCAGGGACACATGGTAGAAACTAGATGACTCAGACCCAGGTCTGCTGAGATACATATAAAGGGCAGCTTGAGTTGCAGGAAGCAGGCTAGGAAGTCTGGGAGCCAGTCGACTGGAGGAAAACTTCGGCAGAAGGGAGTAGAGAGACTCTTCTTAGCTCCCAGGCAGGGGACCTGAAGAGTAAGACCGGCAGGAGTCCCTGGCCCTGAGGAAAGGACCTGGTCTGTATGATGAACCTGTGTTTCATGGTTTTAATTTAGAGAGATAACATTGAACCCTGAAGAAAAGGTCTGGAATTCCTGATGCTGTTGGGTGGAGGGGGGTTAGCGCTGCGCGCACTAGCTGGTGAGTTCTCCCTCAGGCTCATGTAGCCCCCCTGGACAGAGCATTAGAAAATGGCAGCTGGCTAAGAGCTTGCCTCCCCCTTTTCCTTCTTTAATCTCTTGCTAGCAATAGAAGCCATAGTGGGTGTTTACACCAGTTCCTGAGGAAATGAAAAGACCACCTTTAGCTGAAGGAAAGGTGGGAATAGGCTGTGTGGACTGCAGAGTGCCCAGGCAATTCATATGCTCTCGTTGGGAGGGTGGCAGTGGATGTCGCTTTTTCGTTCTCTGAATCAGCGTTCAGGGACGAAATCCAGCTTGTGCCAAGTTAGAAACCAACGCCTCCTCTGCCATTTGCTGGTTCTCGCAATGGCATCCAGCTGCCACAATTTTAACATCTTTAAAGCTCTCCAAGACATCCAGGGATGGGCAGTATCTCTGAAGGACATTCAGGGGCAAATCCTGCTTCTGCTCCCCCACCCCACCTTTTCCACAGGCATGATCCCTCCCCCTCTGCAATAGGTAGCCAGGAGAGGAACCTGCACAGAGGTGTGCCTCCCAGGGGAGAACAGCTGGCCAGCAGCAGAGCGGAGCATGTGCTGATGCTGTATCCTGCAGAAGGGGGTGCAGTGGACATACACTAGTTTAATGTCAGAGAACTGGGGTGGCACATGCTCTGCCTGCTCCTGGAGCTCCTTTTAGGATGGAGCAGCTGTCCAACACCCCAGAGGCACAATCTGGAAAGACTTATTTACATAATAGGCTCCCACCCTGCAAATTGGGAACAAGTTAACTGCAAGCTTAGGAAGCCTGTGCAGCTAAGTACCCGTTTCAACAGACGCGGCCCAAATTTAACCTTTGGAACCATGGCAACAAGCCTTCCTGATTAGAAAAGAGAACAGACCAGTTTCCAGGTTTCACTTCTCACCTTGTTAATCTGAATTTGAACCAAAATTGATCAAGTGTTAATCAATAACTCAGTGATCTCGGGGGTCAAACATACATTAATTCTCACAACAGCCCAGTGAAGTAGGTTAGAGTTATCAGCTTGGGGAGCTGAAGCATGAAGAGATTAAATTATTTACCTCCCTCCCCGTACATGGGAAGGTGCAGGATGCTCACAACTGTCTCTGACACCTGCCTGTCTGCCTAGCTAGCCATTTATATCCTGCTCACCACCATGGCATGGGGTCGGGCTGCCCTTTCACTGAGTCTGATCCAGTGTAAATATGAAGTGCTGAAGGACTGAATTTCACATCAGAGAGCAGAAGACCTTACCAGGCTCTCTGTTGTATTGAACTGAACGGAGAGCCACACAAGATACGGCCGAGGACATTCACTCCCAGGGCCGGCGCAACCCATTAGGCGACCTAGGCGGTCGCCTAGGGCGCTGCGATTTGGGGGGCGGCGATCGCGGCGGTATTTCCGCGGCGGGACCTTCCGCCGCCTCTGTGGGGGGGGGCGGCATTTCGGGGCGACGGAAAAGCTGGCGGCGCTCCTGCTCACTACCCATCTTAGCAAAACTGCTTCAAGCTGTGGTCAGAGTGGTTGTTTGAATGTGACGTGAGATGCTCCTAACCCTAGGACCTGAGGGTTTGTGCATTAGCAATGCTCCTAGCCTGCCGTGCTCAGGACCTACACTCAGTTCCCCCTTTGGCAGCACACCACATTGCCACTTGGCTTCTAGACAAGCTCCTCTCGGTTCCTCTTCCCGCGAAATCAAAGCTTTCCTGGTGTAGTTCCAGTGCACTGCAATTATTTAATCATTTTTCAGCATCACACTTCTCCTCTATAATGTTAATACCGTGGTTCTAGAATTAGCTAAATCTTTGAAATCACTTTTATAAATACCTTGACTCTCTCTTACCTAAAGGTGCTTTTAGGAAGAGGTGACGACAAAGCGTCTTTGCCCCTAGGGTTTCAAGCTACAAGTTAGATACATATTTGACATTGAAGTCTGATTAGAAACACACTGAGGAAAGCACACAGTGCTTACAATGCACAGAGAAGGGACTGACTCAGCCAGAAAGCCCTTTCTCTTCTTGATTAAACTTGCTCCTGTGCTAGTCCAACACACTCACTGCTTTGAGCCACTCAGGACCAAAAGTTAGTCATTTGCTATAAGATCAACTTATGGCTATTTTAATCCTTTTTGCTATAAAGGTCTAGGTGGCCCCTATTCTATACTCGTGCTAGAAACTTAAGTGAGGATGTACTGGGGCAAATTCACCATCACTTAGGGCAGTTGCATCAGGGGTTGTCACTTGGCAAATTGTGTGAAGTTGTGCAGCTTTACCTTCAGGTTAAGTGGGATATCAATGGTGCATTGGGATTCTGCTAGTCCCTACTGCAGGGCTGAATTTCACCCAGAGAAAATATCCCTTTAGTAGTAGTTATCTTTTTCATGAAAGGTTTGACATACTGGAGTGAAACTAGAATGAAATGTGTTAGATGTGAATTGAAAAAGACCTTTCTCTGGTTACTGGAAAGAATCTCATTCTCAGATGCCTAACATTAAGTTTACAAACTCCTACTTCTTTTCCTCTGCTTTAGATATTCCTAGTTAGGAGAGATGGTAACATGAACAACATGGTACTCTTGGTCCACTTCCCAGCCCAGAATGCAGCTTCTGATGTGCAGGAGTACAACATTAAAGAAGAAAAATCATGTAAGTTTTCTCAAACCTTTTATCTCTTGCTCTGACCATCAGATGGGCTCTTCTTTTGACTGCAAAGTATGTACACAAATGTGCTTGCAATGAAGAAGATCCTGCCACAGTTGGAGGAACAGTAGATCTTGGCTCCTCCAGGAAAATTTGTTCAGATTCATTGTGACCAGTTGGCCCAATTCTCCACTGATCTGTACCTTGTGTCATCATTTGTACCTGTGCACAGGGTGGTGTAAAATGCTACCACGTTAGAAGGGTAGCATTTTATTCAGGCAAATGAGAATGGAAACATTTACACAGGTGTGAGTAGTGATTGATTCTCCATTGCCTTGCACATTCTATCTATTCGATTAATTTAGTCTTTATTTCTGCTCTTGAATTAGCTGCCAACAGACTTTGATTTTTGCTAATTTATTCTTTATTCATTTCTTATTCAAACACTTTGTACAAATATTTTGACCTATTGGTTGTTCCTGAATTGTTTGTTTTGACTGTGTCTTCAGCTCTTCAGTATTCACAGTATATGATTGGTCCCCAAAAGAGCATAGTGTTGTTTCTGTTCCCTGATTGGATGACTGAACTTTTTATAAGCAAGAAAGGGGAAACCAAAGAGACTCCAAAAGGCACATGTCCGGTGCAGACTTTTGTGTGAGCAAAAAGTCACCAGAGCTTAATTTGTGCCTTGGCTCAGCCCCGGCACCTCTTTTCATGCTGGGCGGCAGTCCAGGCACCTCTTCTGTCAGTGGTGCAAGGCATGATCTTGCATGTACAGTGTGTGCAAGGTCACGCTATGCAGAGGATGCCAATTTGCAGAACAAAATGGCATCCTCCATGCAGTGTGACCTCACACGTATGGTGCATGCAAGGTCACACTGTGTGAAGGATGCCATTTTGTGGGTCCTGGCACTTCCCTCTTTACAAATTAAGCATTGAAATTCACACCTGTATTGCAAGACATTTTTGCTTTCCAAAAGATGTTTGCAAATAATTTCTTTGATAAGCTATTCACAGAAGAAGGGTCCATGAAAGAAAGTTCATATTTTTTTTATTAAAATGATGAACATTCACACATTCGGTTCCACAGTGTAAGTCCTGTGGCCTCAAGCCTACATGAGAAGGGAGGTAACTAAGTGAGTGAGCTCTAGATGGCATCTACTGGAGAGCAAGGGGAGCCGACTCAGCGAAGCAGTACCTCATTTACATATTAACTATGGGTAGTTTGGGGACACTGGGGTATAATTTGACAAAGTTTTGTTCAAGGGGCCCATATTTTTGAGATTATCCTGTTGGGAACTCATCAGGCAAAGCCTGGACAATGACTGGGCATGGGGTCACCCTGATGAAAACTGATGTTTGTCGAGGTGGGGTAAGAGGCCTGGACAGAGCCCGAGGGCAAGGAGAGAGAAATGGTGTATTGCTGGGAATCTCTGTCTGGGTGGTAGGGACTTGGATAAGTTTTTAAGACCCTTGATCCCCTTGTATCTGAGCTAAGAGCTGTTGTGGCCGAATGTAAGCCGAGCTCACCAGAAGTTCCAGTTTTCTAGCTAATGGCAAGCAGAAGTGAGAGACCAGCAGCGGTTTTAATCACCTGAGCCTCAGGCAGAGCAAAGCAGCAGTTGGACTCGCCACAGCTTCTAACAGGAGAGCAGCAGACTGAGCAGCAGCATGAGAGCAGTTACATGCAGAGGAATTCAGAGCAATAGTCTATGTCAGCCTATTGGATTCTGGCAAGGCCCCCCCAGTCCTAGCTGCTGAAATCAATATAGCAGGACAGGTGGCAGAGCCCCACAGCGATCTACAAAACAGGGAGCCTGATTTTCCTGGACTCTTGAAACCACAAACGGTGAGTGAGGAAGTTGGGGACCTATGAACTGAGAGTGGGAGGCTCGGAGATAGAACAAACTGCATCGACCAGTCAGGGTCCAAGTGCCTGGGACTGTGACTTATGCCCCCTGAGGTAAATGGTGGTGGTAAATTGTAAATATTTGTCACCATTCAACCTGGCCTTTCCCTCCCCCCCCATACAGTTTGTTTGTTTAAACCTCTATGCTCGTGTCATGAGTACAGATTTGCCTAGCAAATGTGCCCAGAGTGGTTATAGGTTCCCAGGTTACGGGAGGGGTGGGCAGTACCGGATTTACCATGGCGCCAGGCCCACACTCCAAAAGGGCCCAGCCCGGCCTGCGCTTCTCCGCCCACCGCTCTCTCCTGCGGGGGCAGGGGGCCGAAGCTTGGTCCTGCCAGCTCCTGCTGCAGCAGGGCAGGATCCGCTGGCAGCCAAGTTCCCCACTCCCCCGCCTCTTCCCTGGAGCGTGCTGCGTTCCTGCCCCTCCCCCTCCCAGCGCTTCCCCTGCCACCGAACAGCTGTTCGCCCATGTGAGGGAGGGTGAGGAGGCGGAGAAGAGGCGGGGGTGAGGCCTTGGGGAAGAGGGTGGAATCAGGGCATACCCCCTCCAGTCCCCTGCCGTGAGCCACTCAGGGCAGGAGGCTGGGAGCACCCCCACTACCCCAGCCCTCTGCCCTGACTCCTGCACCCCCCCCACACCCCAATGGCCCCAGCCCTGACTCCTGCATCCCCCACACATCCCCACCCCCATCCTGAGCACCAAACGGGAGCTCCTGCACCCCCC
>NW_020664447.1:72848750-72863673 GCF_002925995.2 Terrapene triunguis
CCTAATACAGCCTGGCAAGAAAATCCTCCAAATATTAATGATTAACCTGTTGAACTGGAGATAGTTCACCTCCCAATGACTTCAAAAATATCTGCTTCAATTATCTTTGGTAAATGAAATAACCAAACAATCATTCATTTTCTGATATAGCTGTAAAACTAATCTGAAAAGTTTTCAAAATAAATCACGGTTTAAAAATGTATAGCGTGTACCTTCTAAAAATGAAACCTACATCTATCTCTGAGTTGTGAAGAATATGTATTAAGGTTATAACAACCAACAAGAATGCACTTTTATGTAGAAATCCATGATTAAATCGAGTCTTCCTGACTAGTGATTTAAATCAAATCCACCCTGCCCACTGTGCTCTTGCCCCAGGCCCCTTTATTCCTCAGGGGGTCCACAAATATGTTTGGCGCCGGGCCCACAAAAAGTTAATCCAGCCGTGGGGGTGGGGAGGTCCGTAAAATAAATACGTGGCCCTTGCTGCTGCTGACGCCATTGGCAGAGGGGTTAAAACAGTATACCCAGCCCTGCTACATAGCCAGCCAGAATGGGGATTACATTTTACTCTTGGATTCATCCTGAAATGCTTGATATTAATTTCTATAACCAGCATCACAAGCTGTTTCTTTTCCCTCACAGCTACTGGGTTTATTTTTGTATCATATATTTGTTTGACTGTCTAGATTATCAAACAGCGAGGGCACAGGAATATTCCTAGGCTAATGGAATCATAGAATTTAAGGCCAGAAGGGACCTTTAGGTCATCCAGTCTGATTTCCTGTATATCACAGGCCAGAGAATTTCATTGTTAGTCCTGTATTGAACCCAGTAACTTGGTTTTGATAATGTCTATCTTCCCAAAAGGCATCCACTCTTGAATATGTGTGTGCATAATGGTATATCATGGCACAGTGTGTGAAATCACCTTGAACAATTTAAGAATTATTAAACTATCTATAACAACATCTATGCATTATTAATAAAGAAAATAATATGAGAACTTTAAGGAATAACTGCAGGATCTGAAGAGAAAAGATCTGTTCTTTATTGTAAGTTAACATATCATTTAGATTTTTCTTGGCGAGCTATTGTTTTTTGATACTACCAGTTATTCTTTGGAGCTGTTAGCAAGTTCCATTCTTGAACACTGGCATTATCACAACGTCAGATCCAGATGCTGCACTTGTTCAGCTTGTACTCTGCACTATAAAATCTCTGGTTCCTGTGAATAAAGGTAAAATGAAATACTCTTATTAAAAATCACTATATAATGCCTTAGCTATTATTTTAATTTGCTATCTTAGTGCACTATCAATAGAACTATGGGCCCCATTCTCAGCTGGCTTAATTCACTGTCACTCCATTGGTTATATTGATTTACTCCAGCTGAGGATCTGGCCCCAGGAACGGTAAGAAAATGAAGGATTTAGGGTAGCGTTTCTCCAAATTACCACCTCCCAGTTTATAATTCATGTATAACACATGTATAGTCTGGGGCCCAAACAGAAATAAGCTTCCTGTCATTTACAGCAAAAAATTAAATAAATGCACACCATATTTATAGAAGTGGCACAATTCATGGAGTGGTAGAATTGAAACTTAGTTCCCATTCTGGAGTATGAGAAATGGCACCACATAGTCATGCAGAAGTCAGATTCCTATCATGGTTCTTCACATTATTTTTAGCCCTGAGTTCTGTCAGTGATGTGTCCTAGATACCTTGTCAGTTCTTCATACTTAGCAAGTTTGACAGCAACAGACTAGAGCAAGCTCTAAGGGTCATGCTTTTGATTTCTTCTTCATTTAGGGTAAGTTGCCCACCTTGTTGAATCTAGAGGAATACAAATTAATTCTTATTAATACAAGCTAAAGGATTGTATCCTTTGTACGATGCTACATGAGAAGACAGGAGAATTGGAAAAACCTAATATATCTGCTCTGATTTATGTCTTTTTGGACAACAGTATCTCCTTCTTGGAGGTTTTATTCTTTGAAAGATATTTATTTTAGCAAAGAATCTCATGTTGTCAGAAGACTTTAAGTGGATTAAATACAGTTGCTGGGGTTTTGTGATTAGTATTGTGATAATTCATATTCTCTTTTACTTTTCTAAACTGCATTTCTTTTTTCCTTGGAACTCTGTAAGCAATGTAAGCATTAGGGTTGGGACATTTGCTGACGTCGGTGCTGAATGACCAAAGACAAAAGAAATTGCCTAGCTTGGGAATGTGCATTGAAGATGCAAAGTGCAGAGTACTCTTATTATTATAATATACCAACTGAATCCTGGCACAATCTGCCAGATCTATAGTTAGAGCTGCCCTACAAGGAACTGCCCTGCAAGCTGAAACCTGGACGGGGGTGTCATGCTGTCTGGAGTGGATCACAACTGTGAGTGCCAGCCTCAGGGCAGACTGCCAATAAGCAGGGCAGACATCCCAAACTGGTGGTGCGTTCTGTGATTAGATTTCACCAACCCAGTAACAAGTGTGAACTCCTGAAGCACTATAACAGTCTTACCATGGAGTCACAAACAGTTCTCTTGGGCATTCCAGTCTCTCTTGGCACCCAGGCAAGCTGGACTTAGTGCTAGTTGGTTGCCATAAACCAAAGATCACAAAAGATTCAGGTTACTGACAGTCCCAAGACACCAGTCACTTACCCCACATCAATTTGTATTTCAGATCTCATACCAAAGACAATGCTTGTAGCCAATCCTATAGTAAGCTAACTAAGGATTTATTAACTAGGAAAAGGAAATGAGAGAGTTATTTACAGGTTAAAGCAGACAATATATATACTTTTAAAAGATGACAGCATTGTAGTAGTCTGTCAGTTCTGAATGTCTTTTAGGGCTAAACCAGGTTGACCCTGGGAATCTCTTCTTCAGTTTCTTAGCTCCAGCCCTGTGAGCATCCAAACAGCAAAAAGAGAGGAAAATTTTCTTGTGCCCCTGTTTTAGTCCCTTGTTCCAGCATTCAAGCTTATGGATGGACTTTTTTGCAAGTAGCATCTTCATGGGTGTGAGAGGGCCATTAACCAAGTCTTTGTATTGTGATGTTCCACAATGGCCCATTTAGTTTTTGATAGTCCTCCCTGATGGGCAGTGGACCATTCCTCCTGTCTGGGTTCACAGGTTCAGAGCAGGCATTTTTACAATTATAAAGCAATACTTACAAATCACCTTATAGCATGGGATACAGACATTACAAGTGAAATTAATGCATGTAGCAACTTACAAGCTTTCCATAGAGTCTAAACATTAAAGGCATTCTTCTAACACCTATCTTGAACAATATGAATGTCCAGGTGAGCTGGTCTAGTTTCCAGCTATGAATTTGTCAGTGCTAAGCTGACACCTACTGTCTTGGCAAGAACTGGCACCTGGTCTGCCAGCATCACAGGGGGTTTCCATCCTTTGACTTTGAAAAATCCCTTTCTAGTTCCTCTGAGCGTCCTAAATTGAGGCCTCGTTTAGCCGACCCCCAACCCCCACTGCACATCACAAACCCTTGAGTTAATCATGGTGACTCCTAGCTGCTCTTTGGATCTACAGTCATAATGAAATAAAGGAAAGTGATATTTGGATAATTGTGTACCAACAACACTCCCAGGATCTTCCCACTCCTCAGTCTTGTGTAGAATTAGAGTTTCATAGCATATTCTTGAATGCCATCTATGGCCCTTTATCTAGTAACATCTATAAATCTTCTTTATGATTATAAAAGTGAGAGAAGGAGATGTCTTTTATAGAGCACTCCTCGAGGACCATATATGTTACGTTTCCTGCTTAATACTGAGAAATTATGTGAATTATTCAATATTTTCATTCCTAAAATCTAGTTTCATAAAATGTCTGATTCAAGCTTAGTTTCTTTCTGTAGTTCTGCAAATACATGTGAATTTTTAATGTGTACCATATAACAATTGTGTTTTTCCTTCCTCTTGACAAAAGAGAGGATGTGAGTCCTTTCCAAATGCGCAGCGCAAGGGGTGAATAAGAGAAGTAACTCACCTCACCTACAGAATAAGGAAGAACAGATCATTTTTGATAAAACCATTAGAGAATTAAGCTGGCAAATAAACCAGTGCTGAGGGGGATTTTAGAGTATGAGACATCTAAATATGGCAAGTTAAAGTACTATGAGCATCAGGGCTTCACCATGGGCATTGGTTTATTAGTCTAGGTTCCTAGGCCTCATTCTGCAACCCTGACTCATGTAATTAGTCCCATTGACTTCCGGACTGCTCATAGGACTGAGGGTTGCAGGTTTGGCCAAGAGTTCTTGAGACTGACTTTAAATAGGTGCTGGGGTTTTTGGTTTTTTTTGTTAAGGCTTTAACTGAGTTGGCCCTGGATGTATTGCGAACTCCTTGCTGAGTCTTGTCTTCAAAAGTATCTGCACTCTGGCACCATCCGCTCTAGGGACCTCACATTCGGGTGTTTAGAGTGACTGGTGCTGGAGTCTTTGTGGTGGTGTCCCCTAGGCTGTGAAAATCACTCTCCCCTTGAAATCTAGATCAGCAGCTTCCGCCTCACACATGAAATCTTTCTCTTCCTAAGGTGTTTTCTTTAGCACCTTCTCCTCCACTCAGACAGATGCACCTAAATCTCCCATTATTTGTATTTGAATCCTCCCTGGTTGTGTTTATTTTCTGTATTTTCGAGACTGGTCTTTTACTTTATTGCTATAATGTGTATTCCACGTTGCTCTGATGAGGATGTTCTCTACAGTGTCCCAAGTACCTTGAGGAGGACAGTGCTTTACAAACAATAGTGGGCCCTCTCACTCCCTACTGCAATAAAATCCTTGGGAAAGGGGGTACAGAGTAGGGAATCTCCACTAGGTTGTTTTAATTTTCTTGATGGAGGTTTGTGTCCTGTCATTCTGTTGGGAGGCAGGGTTTGCCCCTCTCTGGAACAGACCAGAGGGCCAACCCACAAATCCTGGCAAGTGATCACCTGGAGACAAAGATCTTCTCCACAGAGTCCCTGTACCTCTGATCAGATTCTGTACCCCAGGTATTTCCTCTCCTGCCCCCAACTTTGCTCATTGGCAGAGCTCTAGCAGCTGATCACTGACCCAGGATGCCCCCTTTAAAAGAGAATCCCCAGACAGAGAGGTAGGGCCCAGTGGAAAGATAACCCAGCCTAAAATGTGTATTCAACTCATAAAATCACACCGAAGAGCTCCAAACACATAATGCAGATGGCCCATTGGATGTGGTCTGAACAAGAACTGTGGGCCTGATCATGTAATACTTACTCACCTAAGCAACCCCCTGGAAGTCACACTAATGAATAAAACCCAACCATCCTCCTTCCAAAGTACATGTAACGTGGTGGTTGGGCTGTTATAAAGAGGATGGTGATCAATTGTTCTGTATGTCCACTGAGGGTAGAACAAGAAGTAATGGGTTTAATCTACAGCAAGGGAGATTTAGGTCAAATATTAGGAAAAAGTTTGTAACTATAAGGATAGTTAAATACTGGCACAGCTATTAACATCAGTGAGTTTACTCTAAAGGTATATTTGGCCCACTAATTTACTGTGTGTAAGACTGAGTTAGGACTTCAGCAATGGGGGCTTTTTTTTTTTTTTTAATTACTGCTCTGGTAAGAAAAATTCTGAGGTTTAAGCCAAAATAATGCCTGATGTAACTCCATTGACTTCAGTGAGATTACACCTGGGTTGGATTTGAGCATAATTGAAATTCTTAAACAAATTTAACAAAAACAAACAACTTTGATATTATAAATGGAAATAAGATATCCCGGATTATCCAAACGTGGTATTATTTGTAATGAGACACAATGCTGTAGGTTATGGTGCACGGTACCTTGGCTTATAGTATGCTGTGTGTATCCATATAGTAGGTTATGCTAGTACCTTGGCTTATAGACAGCAATTGTACTTCAGTGCACACAAAACAGTTCTGCAGCAAAGCCGAAAAGGATACATAATACACCTTGATAGGAAAGGAGCTGAAAATTACTGCCCGCAGAAGAAATTTAGGAGCAATCGCTGAATATTGTCCCAAAACTTGTAGAGATAATAGCAAAGATGTTGACAAAGCAATCTAGTATCAAAGCACAGGTCCTGGTCAGACCAATCAGAGTTTTGTATCCAGCACTGATCACCTTATTTGGCCTATCATAGAGATGGGCCCCATTGATGAAGTTAAGAGCTAGATCCAGATTCCAACTTCTCCAGAAGTCGAGGAGGAAGGATGGGATTTCAGAGCTCAAACTTTGGACCACTCCACTCTGGACCCATCTCCAGTTTAGGCTCATGTACTTGTTCCCACCAGCAGATGGGTATTACTACTAAAAGCAGCTGTGAAAGCAAGCAGCACTGATGAGTCAAAACAACAATTCACTCAGCCAAAGGAGCTCCTGGAATAAGGAAGTTCAGAAGGGTGGGGATCAGTTAGGCAAAAGGAAGAGACAAAGAACAGTGGAGCAGGGAAGCTGGTCCAACAGCTGAGCTTCTGCAACTGATTTCCTTAGCTGCACTGTTTCAAGCGGATATGCTTTCTAATGCATCACAGCCAGCTAACTTAAACCAACTACCAAGTTGTTTCAGCTGTTTCCTGACTCCTCCTTTCCAAGCATCAATGAAAAGAAAACACTGTGATTATGGACTGCTGTCATTTGAACTGAGTGATATGAGGAAAGTTTAAGATGAACTAATGGTGGCTGTGCATGTACTGTGAGTTGCTCTGTAGCAATGGCTCTCAACCTTTCCAGACGACTGTACCCCTTTCAGGAGTCTGATTTGTCTCGCGTACCCCCAAGTTACACCTCACTTAAAACCTACTTGCTCACAAAATCAGACATAACAATACAAAAGTGTCACAGTACACTATTACTGAAAATTGCTTACTTTCTCATTTTTGCCATATACTTATAAAATACATCAACTGGAATATAAATATTGTACTTACATTTCAGTGTATAGTATGTAGAGCAGTATAAATAAGTCATAGTCTGTATGAAATTTTAGTTTGTACCGACTTCACTAGTGCTTTTTGTGTAGCCTGTTGTAAAATTAAGCAAATATCTAGATGAGTTGATGTACCCCCTGGAAGACCTGTGCGTACCCCCAGGGTACACATAGCCTGGTTGAGAACCACTGCTCTGTAAGTAACATTGGCCAACAGCTAGCAGTTTTTAAAAAAAAGTCTGCATATTTTACACACAGACATGCAATAGGGTGGGATAGACACACCTGAGGGGGAGAGGGGGCTCTGTATATTGCCTGTAAGCTCAGATATAAGTAAAAACGACAGCTGTGATCATATCCCCTAATCAGTGAGAGGTGAAGGCCCTGTGCATACAGTCACATCCCATCCACGTGGATATGGGGCTCAACTGCCTCAGAGGCTGAGTCTCCATTTCCCCCACCCTTGCACAGGGTGTGCCAGGGTTCATAATGGGCACTGAGCAGGGCAGGGGAAGAGAGAGCAGACTGAATATGAATTAAAATAAATATGTACATTGTTAGATGTTCTGCATTGGCTCAAATTTCTACAAGCCACTTCTAGTGGAATTGTCTGCTGTACTTTGTTTGCACCAGTAGAAAAACTAAATGTCACCATGGTAATCAATGGCAGATCCCTCTGATTTACTTTGTTTACCTTTTTTTCTAGTGCATATAGTGTTGTTAAGGTTGCCAGGCATCCGGTTTTCGACTGGAACGCCTGGTCAAAAAGAGACCCTGGTGGCTCCGGTTGGCACCGCCGACCAGGCCGTTAAAAGTCTGGTCGGCAGCGCAGCAGGGGCCTGGGGCTAAGGCAGGCTCCCTGTCTCCCCTGGCTCTGTGCGGCTCCCTGAAGCAGCCACCAGGTCCCTGCAGTTCCTAGATGCATGGGCGGCTAGGGAGGCTCTGCGTGCTGCCCTGACCCCAAGGGCCGGCTCCACAGCTCCCACTGGCTGAAAACCATGACTGATGGGAGCTGCGGGGGCAGAGCCTCCCTGGCCGCCTATGCGCTTAGGGGCTGCAGGGACTTGTGGCCACTTCCTGGGAGCCGTGGTAAGCGCTGCTGGGAGCCCACATCCCAAACCCTCTCCTGCAGCCCGACCCTCTGCCCCAGCCCGTAGTCCCCTCCCACACCCAAACTCCTGCCTGGAGTCTGCACCCTGCAACCCCCATCCCAACACCCCAACCCTCTCTCCCAGCCCGGAGCCCCCTTCTGCATGCCAAACCCCTCTTCCCTGTCCCCACCACAGAGCCTGCATCCCCAGCCAGAGTCCTCACACACACACCTGCACCCCACCCCCTGCCCCAGCCCAGAGCCCTCTCTCACACCCTGAACCCCTCATTTCTGGCCCACCTGAAGCCCGCACCCCCAGCCCAGATCCCCCACACCCCAAACCCCTGCCCCAGCCCAGAGTCCTCTCCTGCACCCCAAACTCCTCAACCCCGGCCCCACCTCAGACCCTGCACCCCCAGCCGGAGCCTTCACACCCCTCCTGCACCCCAATCCCCTGCCCTAGCCCGATGAAAGTGAGTGAGGGTGGGGGAGAGCGAATGACGGAGGGAGGGGGGATGGAGCGAGCAGGGGCGGGGCCTCAGAGAAGAGATGGGACGGGGCGGGGCCTCAGGGAAGGAGCAGGGCAGGAGTGTTTGGTTTTGTGCGATTAGAAAGTTGGCAACCCTAAGAGTTATTCTGGCATCTATAGCAGCCCTGGAGACTGACCTCCTCACACTCTGAAAAAGACAGGCCTCTGGTAAGAGTGAAGGAATACTTCAGTATCCATGGCCCATTCACCCCTTAGGGCTTGTCCACATAGTGTATTAGCCTGCACCACAGGGGTGTAAATTCTAGTGTGCACTAGCGTGTTGTGCATTAACTGGCCCGTGTGGGCCCTGCAGGCATGCACTAAAAGTTCCCTAGAGTGCATTATTGTAATCCTGTTTCACACAGTACTAATTTAATCACTGAGTGGCCACTTGAGCTGATGATCTTTGTAATGTGAATATTTGTCTAGCAGGATTGCCAGCTCTTGCAATTTTATCATAAGTCTTGTGATGTCTTTTTCTTAAAGCACCAGCTGATGGAATCAATAAATTACATGAAATCTTAGCTTTAATTTTTTTTAAAATAAGTAAGTTCCTAACCCTCAGGTTAGGGTTGCCAGCTGTCCGGTTTTCGACCGGAACGCCCGGTCGAAAAGGGACTCTGGTGGCTCCAGTCAGCACTGCTGACCGCACCATTAAAAGTCTGGTCGGCGACGCAGGGGGGCTAAGGCAGGCTCCCTGCCTGCCCTGGCTCCGCGTAGCTCCCAGAACTGGCCGGCATGTCCCTGCAGCCCCTAGGTGCAGGGGTGGCCAGGGAGGTTCCGTGCCCCCTGAGTACTGGCTCCACAGCTCCCAGTGGCCAGGAACCCCAGGGACATGCTGGCCACTTCCGGGAGCCGCCTAAGGTAAGCACTGCCTAGAGCCCACATCCCCTCCTGCACCCCAAACCTCTCACCCCTGGCCCTACCCCAGAGCCTGTACCCCTAGCTGGAGTCTTCACCCCCTCCCACACCCCAACCCCCTGCCCCAGCCCTGAGCCCCCTCCCACACCCAAACTCTCTCCTGGAGCCTGAACCCCACACCCCCTACTGTACCCCAACCCCCTCATCCCCGGCCCCACCCCAGAGTCCACACCCTCAGCCGGAGCCCTCACCTCCTTCCGCACCCCTACCCCTTGCCCCAACCCAGTGAAAATGTGTGAGGGTGGGGAAGAGCGAGCGAGAGAGGGAGGAGGGTTGGAGTGAGTGGGGGCGGGGCCTTGGAGAAGGGGCGGGGGCGGGACAAGGGTGTTCAGTTTTCTGCAATCAGAAAGTTGGCAACTCCTCCTCAGGTTTGCAGTGAAAAGCTTGAAAATGTGACCTGAGAGTTCCCTAAAGGCTGAGAAACCAAAAGGCAAAGAAAAAGAAACTCAAATATATAATTTTTGGTGACTAGAATGACTAGAATGAATTTGACCTATCAATTTATAGGAGAAGAAGGAAATCCAAATTATCAAATGGGTCTGGACTGAAAGAATTCATAGTTTCATAGATTCTAGGACTGGAAGGGACCTCGAGAGGTCATCGAGTCCAGTCCCCTGCCCTCATGGCAGGACCAAATACTGTCTAGACCATCCCTGATAGACATTTATCTAACCTACTCTTAAATATCTCCAGAGATGGAGATTCCACAACCTCCCTAGGCAGTTTATTCCAATGTTTAACCACCCTGACAGTTAGGAACTTTTTCCTAATGTCCAACCTAAACCTCCCTTGCTGCAGTTTAAGCCCATTGCTTCTTGTTCTATCCTTAGAGGCTAAGGGAACAAGTTTTCTCCCACTTCCTTATGACACCCTTTTAGATACCTGAAAACTGCTATCATGTCCCCTCTCAGTCTTCTCTTTTCCAAATTAAACAAACCCAATTCTTTCAGCCTTCCTTCATAGGTCATGTTCTCAAGACCTTTAATCATTCTTGTTGCTCTTCTCTGGACCCTCTCCAAATCTTTCTTGAAATGCGGTGCCCAGAACTGGACACAATACTCCAGTTGAGGCCTAACCAGCGCAGAGTAGAGCGGAAGAATGACTTCTCATGTCTTGCTCACAACACACCTGTTAATGCATCCCAGAATCACGTTTGCTTTTTTTGCAACAGCATCACACTGTTGACTCATATTTAGCTTGTGGTCCACTATAACCCCTAGATCCCTTTCTACCGTACTCCTTCCTAGACAGTCTCTTCCCATTCTGTATGTGTGAAACTGATTTTTCCTCCCTAAGTGGAGCACTTTGCATTTGTCTTTGTTAAACTTCATCCTGTTTACCTCAGATCATTTCTCCAATTTGTCCAGATCATTTTGAATTATGACCCTGTCCTCCAAAGCAGTTGCAATCCCTCCCAGTTTGGTATCATCTGCAAACTTAACAAGCGTACTTTCTATGCTAATATCTAAGTCGTTGATGAAGATATTGAACAGAGCCAGTCCCAAAACAGACCCCTGTGGAACCCCTGTGGAACCCCACCTTTCCAGCAGGATTGGGAACCATTAATAACAACTCTCTGAGTACGGTTATCCAGCCAGTTATGCACCCACCTTATAGTAGCCCCATCTAAATCAGTCATTCTACTGAAAAACACGCTCGCTGAAGAGGATACTAGCTCCAGGGGTGTTGCCAGGCTAAGTTATTGTTGTCAAACTTTGAGGGCCTCACATGTAGGGTGTTTTATAAGTGGACAGTATTATTTTCTGTCCCATAAGCCATATTTGAGTGACACTGGAAGCAGACCACTTTTCAGTTGACGTGTAGTTTGGTACCATAGACTGATTTCCACCTTTTGTCAGACTGGTTGTGGTGAGGATAGGTTCTCTGCTATTCCCACATCCCCAACGCTGGAAATTCTGGTAATTTTAAGGGGTTCCCATTCAGAAGATTCAGCTGAGCTGTGTGCATCGACTGGAAGCTTAGGCAACAATGGCAACAAACAGCTGAGTGGGATATTGTTAAAAATAATAGCAGGAAGCTGAAGTCTCTTGAAGCTCTCCTTCAGGTTCACCAGTACTGTTCTGTATAGTACGAAAATGCACGGGGAGCATAAAATCTCACCATCTGTACTTGAACCGTGTTTAACATCTCTTTAATGTGCTTCCCATTTTAAACCTGAAACCCTTGTGCATACATTTTTCCTGAGGTGACAATCTGTCGCTTTCTATGTGGCTTCTATGTAAACATACTATTGCTTATCAATGGCTGTTTTTCTTTTCTGTCAACTGGATTTCTCTTTGAAAAATTTAAAAAAAAGATTTTCCTGATTTTTACACTAGGCTTTAAACCAATACGATTGTGGGAAACACCTGCTGGAAAGATGGCCACACTGCTTTGTTCTTTAATCCCCACTCTGGCTTTTTTTGCTTGATTTTCATTCGCAGGAAGAATGATGCAAAATCTCTGTTTAATCATTATAGGCAAGGCATGATGTTCTAGGGTAATGCTGCCTTACACTGATCTGCAAACTGCCTTAACCATAACCCAAAGGATTCAATGTTTCTAACACTGCTACTTTTAATCAGCACCCCAAAGCAGTGCCCTTGTTTTAGTGGCTGAACAGGAACATATTATATATAATACTTTGCACTTGTACAGTGCTTGCTCTAAGGATTTCAAAGAGCTTAACAAGTATTAATGAATTAAGACTCACACAAGTCTACACTAGGTACTTGCATTGCATGAAGTATAATGAGGAAACTGAGGCACATAGAATTTAAGTGATTTGCCCAAGATGTTGGTGACTGAGCTGGGAATAGAACTTAGAATTTCTGATTCCCATTCCAGTACCTTAACGTCAAGAATTTCTTTCATGCTGTGAGGCAGTATGCTGTGAGGGTGGCCCTTTAAGCTAGAAACATCACTCTTTTGATTGACTCCTCTACTCATCTTCACCCTTTCAAAGCAGATTCTCCCCTCCCATATACTGTTGGAAAGTTTGACTTTTCACTTGAGTGGCTTCATTGAACCCACCCTTCAATATACCAAATTGCTTCCTTCAAAATCTCACTGAAATTTTCCCTTTTCTATTTAGCTTATGATTGATTCTCTCTGTAAAGTGTTTCATGGTGCCGTGTGTTAGAACCAGAGAATTAGGGCTGGTCTACACTGGGGGGTGGGATCGATCTAAGATACGCAACTTCAGCTACGCGAATAGGGTAGCTGAAGTCGAAGTATCTTAGATCGAATTACCTGGGGTCCACATGGCGCAGGATCAACGGCTGCGGCTCCCCCGTCAACTGCGCTACCGCGATATATCGATCCCGGATAAATCGATTGCTACCCGCCGATACGGCGGGTAGTGAAGACGTACCCTTAAATTGTTCACAAAGTGAGAGAGAAAAACTGGTGTTTAGTAAATTTAAAAAAAAAATCGGAAACTGCAAATTCCATACATTTTTATTCTGTGTTAACTATACAGCATAAGAACTAAGGGTCAAAGTTTAAACAGTTGACTCCCTTCTTGTACCAACAGACAGTAGTTAGGTCATTTTAAATGTCAACAGCCTTGTCCACACTGGACAGGGTTTGCTGGTATAGCTATAGCAATATAGAAATACTGACAACCCTCCTAGTGAAGACTCAGCTAATACTGAACAAACAGCTGGGCTGGATTTAACCAGCTCCCTAAGGGTTCCCTAGTAATCCTTGTATGGTGTAATTAGTGTAATGGCTCTGTGCCACACCCTCCCAGGGAGCAAGGTGTCCATAAACCCAGTGATTCCCTGACTGCCAGAATGGCCCTTGGAGAGGATATAATTTAGAGTAACCCTGATGCTCTTTTAGATTATGCCAGGGACCGGACCAGACTGCGGCCAGCCCCAAGATCAGAAGTTTAGAGTCACTTATGTCTACACCTCTGCTGCACTAAGGGCTTCTCTCCACAGCAAATCAGGGTGTGAACGTACAACAATCGCCTCACTACGCACTAACTGGCTGTGTGGACCCTGCTAGCATGCACACAAAGCAGTGCACTTTGACGTACTACAGTTTGAAATGGGAGTACATCAAAACGCACTAGGGAACTTTCAGTGGATGGTAGCAGGGTCCACGTAGCATGTTAGTGCATGGCAGGCTAGTGCGCTGTAGATTAACACCTAATACCATACACTGACTCCCTGTGGAGACAAGCCCTGACTGTATCTTGTCCGCAGCTGAAGATCCAGGGTGAAATCCAGGCCCCAGTTGAAGTCAATGGCTAAAGTCCCATTGACTTCAGTTGGGTCAGGATTTCACCCTTATCCTGTTTCTTTTCCGCAGTTCCCCCAAGATGAATCTATATAGGTGAGCCGTGGCAGAATTTCAGATTAAATATGTTAAGCATACAGCTTGGGGTTTTTTGAATGATTTTCGCTCTATCCTAAAACTTAAGAACATTCCCCCCCCAGAAATTCAGGGAGTGGAAAATGGGTTTTGAGATCTGTGTTACAATTTGGACATCTCTAATTTATAAGAGAAATGATCATCCCAAATGCATTCAGTGTATTGAAACATTGCATCCATGGTGCCTTTTGCAATCCTGGTAACCATGAACCTACACGGAGGGTGAAGACATCTGAATCCGATCTCGCTTACACAGGTTTAACACCAATCTAACTCCATTGGGTGAAATCCTGGCCCCCATGAAACCAATAGCAAAACTCCCATTGATTTCAATGGGCCCAGGATTTCACCCATTACTTTCAGTGGAATTATTCTTGATTTACACTAGTGCACATAAAAGAAGAATGAAGCCCAAGTAGTTCAATGAAAAAATGGCGTACTGTGTAGGTGTTCCATTGTTTTACAGAATAATAACACGGAGGGACAGGCGGGGAGCAGCTAGTTAGAATGTCACTTGACATCAGAGAATCCCAAAATGGAAATTTTACCTTCTATTCAACATTAGCCAAGGCATTCCAAATCTGCATAATCCTGCATGCACTGTAATATACTGCTATTCATAGTGGAGAGGAAAAGGAAGATTCATTCTAAATACTTTTAGTAGGTGATGCTATGGTAAAAGTGGCAATATTTCTCTACTGCTGGGCTGTTATAAATATGTTGGTGCTCCAGGTGTCACTTTGCTATTATGGAAGGAAATTCTGAATCAGACAATCAAACAAAAGATTGCCATCTAAGACTGTTCTAAAACTGATTAGGCTGCCCTGTCTGAACTGTATTCAATGCGTTATGTATCCAAATTGCACTGAATTATATGAATCAAAAGCTCACTATTAAGCCTCTAAAATTCAATAATCTGGGTGCATTGACATCCTATAATATAATAATCTATTTTAAATTATCACTAAATGCTATGGGTTCTCTCTCTCTCTCTCTCTCTCACACACACACACACACACACACACACACACACACACACACACACAC
>NW_020664447.1:72863683-72952367 GCF_002925995.2 Terrapene triunguis
CACACACACACACACACACACACACACACACACACACACACACACACACACACACACACACACACTATTTGTAAGATTGTAGCATTAATCTATGTATAGTGGGGATGCTGAGTGCCATTGAACCCCCTGTAAACCCTGTGTATGATGGAAACCACTTCAAGCCAGGGGGTGCAGCTGCACCCTGGCACCCCTAGTTCCAGCACCTATGCAGTGGGCATAGCATTTACTGGTAGCCCAAGATGGATATAAATATATATAGTTGATACAGAGGTTTTGGCCATTATTGTTTGTATTGTTACATGGTAATGGCCAAAACCTCTGCAATGACGTAAGTATTTTGCACTATTACTGCAAAACACTCTAGTATATATTTCTATGATGGAGGAAGCCTTAAAGAATCTTTGCAACAAAAATGTATACTCTCTTCAATCATTAAAAACAAATCTCTCCCATTGTAAAATACACAGAGAAAGGCATATACAGAAAGGTAGAAATATACTGACACACTACGGTTGCCAACTTTGTAATCACACAAAACTGAACACCCTTGCTCCGCCCCTGCCCTGCCCCTTCCCTGAGGCCCTGCCCTCACTTGCTCCATCCCCCCCCCCTGTCGCTCACTCTCCCCCACCCTCACTCACTTTCACTGGGATGGGGCAGGGGGTTGGGGTGCGGGAGAAGGTTGGGGTGCGGGCTCCAGGAGGGAGTTTGGGTGTGGGAGGGGGCTCAGGGCTGGGGCAGGGAGTTAGGGTGCAGGAGGGGGTGTGGGGTGCAGGGTCCAGGAGGGGGTTCTGACCTGGGCAGGGGCGTGGGAGGGGGTTCGGGATGCAGGCCCCAGCCAGGTGGCACTTACCTCAGGTGGCTTCTGATCTGCAGCGCAGTGGGGCTAAGGCAGGCTCCCCGTCTGCCCTGGCTCCGCGCGGCTCCTGGAAGCAGCCATCATGTCCAGCTCCTAGGCACAGGGGCAGCCAGCTGGCTATGCATGGTACGCGCTGCCCGTGCCCGCAGGTGGCCAATGGGCGCTGTGGAGCTGGCGCTCGGGGCAGAGCTTCCCTGATTGTCCCTCCGCCTAGGGGCCGCAGGGACATGCCGGCCACTAGGAGGAGCCATGTGGAGCCAGGGCAGGCAGAGAGCCTGCCTTAACCCCGCTGCACCGCCGACTGGACTTTTAACGGCCCAGTCAGCAATCCTGACCAGAGCCGACAGGGTCCCTTTTTGACCAGGCGTTCCCATCGAAAACCAGACTCCTGGCAACCCTATCAGAGACACATACAGCAGAAAAATAATTATTTGCATTTTTAACTTCAAAATGCTTTTCCCATCCAGACAAACACACATGTAGATGTGGGAAGAGAAACATGCAAATGAGAACAGCCACATATATGTTCCAAAACTTCCATCTGTCAGTGACAGATTTAACTAGAACAAAGTGTGTTTGGCTGTGATCTATTTTTTCATCCCACTGTTTCTATTATAATCATAATACATCGACTTCCTCTAAATTAACTAATATTAAGTTATGCTGGGTCATCATCCCTCTTCTGCTTCCCTGAAAAATCTTTTTGCAATATGCCATCTGAAGCCAGTTCTCTGCCGTTTGTACTAATCTAAATGATGGCTAGGAAACCACTTACCCTCAGATGAGTGAGCGTCAAACCCATCCAACTTTTTCCCCACAGGGCTCAGTGAGAGCAGTCACTGAATACTTTTCTTTTTTTCTCATCAGTACTGTACCTGGAAGGATCTGTTCTAGTGTTTGAGGACATCTTCAAACTGGTAGCGTTCTACTGTGTCAGTAGGTAAGTTGGACTCCTTGAGTTCATAGAGGGATTGGTTCACGCCTGGCTGGGGGTAACACCATGGCCTGAACTGGTTTTTGCTCTTGTGGTGGTGGTTCTATATTTGACGTGAGGGCTTGCATAGAACAGAAGGAAGGACAGCTTGGTCTATAAATGCAAGTTTCCTGTGTGAACTAATGTCATATTTAAGAGCATGCAAAGTAACCAATTCTTAAATGATCTTTCTGCTTTCCTTATGTGCACAGCTTCAATTGCAGAGCAGGGGGGAAGGTTTTGTTGTCAGGGTAACTCCATTGACTTCAGTGATTCACACCGGTAACACAAAGAGCAATATTTGGCCTTAGAAATGCAAACATTGTTCTTTTGTTCTTCCTCCTTTTAAAAGAGGAAGATGGGATGACGGGGTGAGAATATTGTCATTGAAAATTAATTTGAGATTAGCCCACATTGTGAAGTTCTGGCCCAGATTTGAATTCATACTTCCCCAGATTTTGGAGTTCAGACCATTATGCAGAGAGGCCCAGTCACAAGATTCAGGTCCAGGTCTGAGACCAGATCCAAACTTCCCCGGTGTTTAGGGATAGGATGCTCACAGACTGTGTTCCCATCTCTAAAAGCTCTGCTACACTTTTGGCTTTCAGACTCTAGTTATTCCTACAGAGCTGTCCTTAGTCATTACAAACATAACTCCCACTGACTTCACAGACAATCCAGGAAGTTTTTGGAAAGTGTAGTGAACAATTTCCTGGTGCAAGTGCTGGAGGAACCAACTAGGGGCAGAGCTCTTCTTGATCTGCTGCTTACAAACCGTGTAGAATTAGTAGGGAAAGCAAAAGTGGATGGGAACCTGGGAGGCAGTGACCATGAGATGGTCGAGTTCAGGATCCTGACACAAGGAAGAAAGGACCCTGGACTTCAGAAAAGCAGACTTTGATTCCCTCAGGGAACTGATGGGCAGGATCCCCTGGGAGAATAACATGAGGGGGAAAGGAGTCCAGGAGAGCTGGCTGTATTTTAAAGAATCCTTATTGCGGTTTCAGGAACAAACCATCCTGATGTGTAGAAAGAATAGTAAATATGGCAGGCGACCAGCTTGGCTTAACAGTGAAATCCTTGCTGATCTTAAACACAAAAAAGAAGCTTACAAGAAGTGGAAGATTGGACAAATGACCAGGGAGGAGTATAAAAATATTGCTCAGGCATGCAGGAGTGAAATCAGGAAGGCCAAATCACACTTGGAGTTGCAAGGGATGTTAAGAGTAACAAGAAGGGTTTCTTCAGGTATGTTAGCAACAAGAAGAAAGTCAAGGAAAGTGTGGGCCCCTTACTGAATGAAGGAGGCAACCTAGTGACAGAGAATGTGGAAAAAGCTAATGTACTCAATGCTTTTTTTGCCTCTGTCTTCACGAACAAGGTCAAGCTCCCAGACTTCTGCACTGGGCAGCACAGCATGGGGAGGAGGTGACCAGCCCTCTGTGGAGAAAGAAGTGGTTCGGGACTATTTAGAAAAGCTGGACGAGCACAAGTCCATGGGGCTGGATGCGCTGCATCCGAGGGTGCTAAAGGAGTTGGCGGATGTGATTGCAGAGCCATTGGCCATTATCTTTGAAAACTCGTGGCGATCCGGAGAGGTCCCGGATGACTGGAAAAAGGCTAATGTAGTGCCCATCTTTAAAAAAGGAGGATCCGGGGAACTACAGGCCAGTCAGCCTCACCTCAGTCCCTGGAAAAATCATGGAGCAGGTCTTCAAGGAATCAATTCTGAAGCACTTAGAGGCGAGGAAAGTGATCAGGAACAGTCAGCATGGATTCACCAAGGGCAAGTCATGCCTGACTAACCTAATTGCCTTCTATGACGAGATAACTGCCTCTGTGGATGAGGGGAAAGCAGTGGATGTGTTGACTTTAGCAAAGCTTTTGATACGGTCTCCCACAGTATTCTTGCCAGCAAGTTAGAGAATTATGGGCTGGATGAATAGACTATAAGGTGGATAGAAAGCTTGCTAGATCGTCGGGCTCAATGGGTAGTGATCAATGGCTTCATGTCTAGTTGGCAGCCGGTATCAAGCGGAGTGCCCCAAGAGTTGGTCCTGCGGTCGGTTTTGTTCAATATCTTCATTAATGATCTGGAGGATGGCGTGGACTGCACCCTCAGCAAGTTTGCATATGACACTAAACTGGGAGGAGTGGTAGATATGCTGGAGGGTAGGGATAGGGTCCAGAGTGACCTAGACAAATTAGAGGATTGGGCCAAAAGAAATCTGATAAGGTTCAACAAGGACAAGTGCAGAGTCTTGCACTTAGGACGGAAAAATTCCATGCACTGCTACAGACTAGGGACCGAATGGCTAGGCAGCAGTTCTGCAGAAAAGGACCTAGGGGTTACAGTGGACGAGAAGCTGGATAGGAGTCAACAGTGTGCCCTTGTTGCCAAGAAGGCTAATGGCATTTTGGGCTGTATAAGTAGGGGCATTGCCAGCAGATCGAGGGACGTGATCATTCCCCTCTATTCAACATTGGTGAGGCCTCATCTGGAGTACTGTGTCAAGTTTTGGGCCCCACATTACAAGAAGGATGTGGAAAAATTGGAAAGAGTCCAGCGGAGGGCAACAAAAATAAGGGGTCTGGAGCACATGACTTATGAGGAGAGGTTGAGGGAACTGGGATTGTTTAGTCCGCAGAGGAGAAGAATGAGGGGGGATTTGATAGCTGCTTTCAACTACCTGAAAGGGGGTTCCAAAGAGGATGGATCTAGACTGTTCTCAGTGGTAGCAGATGACAGAACAAGGGGTAATGGTCTCAAGTTGCAGTGGGGGAGGTTTAGGTTGGATATTGGAAAAAACTTTTTCACTGGGAGGGTGGTGAAGCACTGGAATGGGTTACCTAGGGAGGTGGTGGAATCTCCTTCCTTAGAGTTTTTTAAGGTCAGGCTTGACAAAGCCCTGGCTGGGATGATTTAGTTGGGGATTGGTTCTGCTTTGAGCAGGGGGTTGGACTAGATGACCTCCTGAGGTCCCTTCCAACCCTGATATTCTATGATTCTATGATTCCCTGGAAGTTTTGTCTAAATTCTGTAGGATTTGGGCCCACAGCTGGTCCATAGCATGCTGCACAGTAGTTGGGCAAGGGAATTTTTGGTGAAAGGTGTCACGGTTAACCTACTGTTACAAAAAGTGCCATGGAATCATTAATGTACATATAGAGCAGACAGGACCTGAGATTAAATTCTGCAAGCCTGAGGACAGACTTTGGTTTAGATATTCCATGCTGGAAGTTTGGACTAATAAACTATTCCTTCCACTTTAGAGGAATCTGAATCTAATCCAGATGGAGATAGAAGTCTCAATGTTACCTGGGTTATTTTTATTGATTTAGTTGGGGTTGGTCCTGCTTTGAGCAGTGGGTTGGACTAGATGACCTCCTGAGGTCCCTTCCAACCTGATATTCTATGATTCTATTAATTCACCAGCATTAAACAAAAAAATATCGCAAGAGAGAAGAGTTAACAGCAGGCATTTATTTAGAGAGAGAAATTCAAAATATACTGTGTAGATGCTAGAGCTGGAAAAGACTTGTTGTGACATCTTGTCCATTTCAGCAGGTCCAGGCCCTCTCTGATGGAATCCCTGAGTAACCTAGCCTATGCATCTATAGTAATCCAGTCTAATCTAATCTATACTTTTATGCCAACCATATCGCTGTGACAATCTGAGCATCCTACTCCTACTTCATGTAGTTGAGTTTTAAATTCGACTTAAATCATAGAATCATAGAATTGGAAGGAACCTCGAGAGGTCATCTAGTTCAGTCCCCTGCACTCAAGACAGGACTAAGTATTATCTAGACCAGAGGTGGGCAAACTGTGGCCCACGGGCCACATCCGGCCCGTGGCACCCTCCTGCCCAGCCCTTGAGCTCCCGGCAGGGAGGCTAACCCCCGGCCCCTCCCCTGTTGCCCCCCCCCCCCGCAGCCTCAGCTCGCCGAGCCGCCAGGGGACAGTCAGGGAACAGGGGGTGGTTGGATAGGCGTGGGAGTCCCGGGGGGCCTGTCAGGGGGCGGGGGTGTGTATAGGAGTCGGGGCAGTCAGGGTACAGGGAGCAGGGGGGTTGGATAGGGGGTGGAGTCCCGGGGGGGTGGTTAGGGGTGGGGGGTCCCAGGAGGGGGCAGTCAGGGGACAAGGAGCAGGGGTGTTGGATGGGTCGGGGACTCGGGGGGGGGAAGTGGGAGGGGCGGATAGGGGGTGGGGGCCAGGCTGTTTGGGGAGGCACAGCCTTCCCTATCCAGCCCCCCATACAGTTTCAGAACCCCAGTGTGGCCCTCAGGCCAAAAAGTTTGCCCACCCCTGGTCTAGACGATCCCTAACAGGTGTTTGTCCAACCTGCTCTTAAAAATCCCCAATGATGGAGATTCCACACCTACCTAGGCAATTTATTCCAGTGCTTAACCACCCTGACAGTTTTTCCTAGTGTCCAACCTAAACTGCCCTTACTGCAATTTAAGCCCATTGCTTCTTGTCCTATCCTCAGATGTTAAGAAGAACAATTTTTCTCCCTCCTCCTCGTAACAACCAGTTATGTACTTGAAAACTGTTATCATGTCCCCGCTCGGTCTTCTCTTCTCCAGACTAAACAAACCCAATTTTTTCAATCTTCTCTCATAGGTCATGTTTTCTAGACCTTTAATCATTTTTGTTGCTCTTCTCTGGACTTTCTCCAATTTGTCCACATCTTTCCTGAAATGTGGTGCCCAGAACTGGGCACAATACAGTTGAGGCCTTATCAGCGTGGAGTAGAGCGGAAGAATTACTTCTCGTGTCTTGCTTACAATAGTCCTGCTAATACATCCCAGAATGATGTTTGCTTTTTTTGCAACAGCATTAAACTGTTGACTCATATTTAGCTTGTGATCCACTATGCTGTCATTCCTGGTGCAAAGAACGTGACCCTTACAGTGATTATTCACATTTTAAGAGAGGTCTGATTTTCATTTATCCTAAAGCTACTTTACACTGCTTGGGCTGTGTAAAAGAGCCATAAGGTACATTTAAGGACACTTACACTGCCAGAGTGGTGTAAACAGCCTTAGTGCAGAGTCTATAATCGTATGATCCACTGGAAAAAAGAAAAAGACAACTCAGCTCACTTCTGCGTTGCAAATCTAGTAACACCTATCGCAGCTAAAAATGTACATCCCCAACAAAGAGGAAAATGTTTCTCTTAGTTCCTTTTATAAATGATATTACTGAATGTAACCTATGCTCTTGATGTTTCTACTAATTTCAGAGATTGCTTTCAGATAAGAGAAGGTAAACGGGAAATAATTTTCTGACAGCACTAGATTAAAACAAAGGCTATTAAGCACTGGCCTCCAGTGCTGGGAGTTTGTAAGAGTCCAGCATATGCTCCCGAGTGCTGATGAGTTGTGTGACCTCTGCTCAGACTCTAGTAAATAGTAATCTATAAATAACTGGAAACAATTTATCATAGCTGAGAGCCTCTGCTCAGGAGAAAGCTAAGTCTGTTCTGGCATGGTGGCTAAATTACCTCGAACCACTAAATTAGTACCTGTAGGTGAATGGGTGACTTGGTGGCAGCCCAGCTAGTGAATAAAATAGATTTTTTCTAGGGGTTTCATTTCTTGGTATTTTCCAAGTAACAAATATTTACCTAAATAAAAAATGAAGCCAATTCCCACATACCCCACACCCATACGAATAACAGAATAAGAGAAGGCCAGTGGCTCACACTCTGTTCCTCTTTTACACCAAAATTTTTTCCATGCAAAGAGATCCAAACATAAACTCAGTTTATTAAAAATAGTTACACAATTAAGTGCTCAGCGATGCACATAATAGCCATGTTAAGGGCTTTCCCTTCTCCCTCCCCTGGTTCTTGTCACACAGACAGAAAGCAGAAGACCAGAAGTCCGAAGTGCAGGCAATGCAATATTTATTGGGATTAATCAAGCAAGCATATCCATAGCTCTGTATGCTGCAGAGCCTTCACTGTGTCCCCTTTCCCTTCCTTAACAGGCATAATTATACCTGTAGTGCATGCCCTTGGTCCCATCCCTTACAATTTATGGTCATGTTCCGTTTTGGAGGGTCTTGGGTCTGGAGGCTTCAGTACCACCTCTTTTGTATCCCATAAGAGGGGTAAGGAGTGAGGTTGTGCTTCAGTCAGGGACAGGCATTTCTTTGGCTTTTAGTGTTTCTTATACCTTTCCCCCATCCCCCTCGCCCCTCCCGACTGGTTGCATGACCTTATCTCGGGAGAGGAGTTGAGGCAGGATTGTCCTTCAAGTGTGCGCTCGTATATTAAACTCCCACTTTACCCAGCAACACTTTAGCTCCATTTCTTATCTCTTCTCACCCCATCTGCTTGTGGGCACATGTACCACACACTGTCTTTGTTCTTTGTTCACACATATTAGTAAGAATATAAAAATATCAAAAGTTAAATGGGCAAACAAGACCCAAAATTCTATCTCAGGCAAATATACAGGCCTGAATACTACATTATCATCACTAGCACTCCTAACAAGCCATGGCGTGTGCATTTCAGTCAGCAAAATATACACCCTTTTGTAAGGAGGAAGGCAGTTCACAGTAGGTTCATCTACCAACACACGGGACCTTCTCAGAATTGCAAAGTCATACAGTTTTTTTTAAATAGAGACCATCCAGTCATGTGGTTAGTTTTTCTAAATAGGGTTTCCTGCTGCTTGCAGAACGGTTAGCTAAGCTTTTTCACACATAACGCCATCCAGACCCAGCTCTTCACTGTCTTGTTAATTTTATTATTGACTTTGAAGGGCCTTGTTAGGATGGGGAGTAGGGAGAGACAGCATAGCAAATTATTGTTAGACAAGGAGCAAACCTAAACAATTCGTAGCGATCCCAAAAGCATCATTACCATAGAACTCAGAGTGAAGGTGTATTTCAGTGGAATCCAGCTAACACCCGTCACATTTTCCTTATAAAAATTCTACACCTTCCAAAATCCCAAATGTTAGAAAGTCTGGGAATAGACAACTGATGAAAACAGCCAGTTTCCCACTGCCCAGCTGATCCTTCACCAGTCGCTCACTGTCACGTCACTCAGTGTAGCCAGACCCTATTCCATAATCCTACCTTGCTATTTAGAATCTAAAATATGTTAAGCTCTGATTTTATGTAAAGGAGGGAGGCAGAGTAGGAAGAGATGAGAAAAGTGATAGAGTAAAGTCTGTTACCTCACGATAATTCTAATTATAAGTATTAATTAATAACTTTGTACATACTTATTATTCTTTATTATTTATACTGCAGTAGCACCTAGGAGCCCCTACTAATGGGCCAGGCCCCCACTGTGCTAGGAACTGTACAAATACAGAACAAAAAGATGGTCCCTGCTCCAAAGAACCTACAGTCTAAGTACTGAAGTGCTATAGGGGGTTAGACTTGCGGTCCCTTGTAACACTATGATTCTATCATAACACTTTCCATCCAAAGGTCTCTTTGTGTTTTACAAACATTGCAAGCATTTAGCCTCAGAGTGGCCCGGGGGGTGAGTATCCTTATCCCTCCTTTAGCATGGAAGAAACCGAGATGAAGCCACCAGCCTGGCCCAAAGCAGCCTCACTGGGGCTGAGAATCTGCTTGAGACCAGAGTAATCTCAGCCAGTGCATCTTGCAGCTTTCCTTGTCTGAGCTTGGGGATTGCACTGGTGCAGCTGTGCTGCTTTAGTGGCATTAAGGGCCCTCCACACCTGTCAGAATAGAGCTAGAATTGCTAGCAAATCAGATCTCTAAAATCAAACTGCAAAACTCTGAGTTCCTAATGGTTGGGTTTTTTGCTTTATTTATTTTCACAGGGATTTGCTGCCCTTCACACTCAGGCTGCCTCAAGCAATACTGGAGGCCAATAGCTTTGCAGACCTCGAAACCATTGCGAGCCTGGGGATAGGTAAGTCTTCTGTGAAACAGCTTGAGGTTTACACAAGCTCACGGGAACCTGGTAACTTGAAAGCAGTTAAGGATTGTCATGGCTGGTGGATAGGAGAGGCAGTACAACCGCTTTGTGCTGCTCTCAGAACAGGTAGAGAAGCCTAAATGCAGGGGAGATGGATTTTCTTTTCTTTTATACAGACACACTAAAAAAGGGCACCTGTCCAGGCCCTTTTTTAGGTGCCCAGGGTATAATGTAGAAATACCCACACTAAAGGACACTCCAACATAACTAACATGCATCAGTGCCATTCAGCATAATGGGCAAATATTCAAAATAACTGGCAATCCAGGCAAATGAAAAGCTAAAAACACCCTCACACTCCAGCAGTTCATCACCTCACAATCTTTTCCCTGTTCTTAAGTGACTGGGGGAAAAAAGAATTATGAGCTGTAAAGCCTCTACATTTGGATTAATCTCTCAGGACTCATGGGAACTGCAATGACCATTGTGGATGGGTCACTCACCAAGTGGTAGAGTTTATCTGCTTTTGATTACTTGGGTCAAGCTTCAGCTGGGACAGAGTCTTCAGAAGATTAGGTATTTTTTGACTACTTGACCCACCTCCAAACTAGTGACCCACTGCTACCTTGAATGGTGCCATTCTGAAAAATAATGTCATTTGGAGGATATCAGACCAGTGCCAATTTGCTGATTAAGCACCATCTTCATTTATGTTGATGTATAAAGCTGACCTGCTTTCATTACTTCGCCTCGGAGTTAATCCTTGGTGGCTTCAAGGTGCATGAACTTGGTGCTCTCCAGGTAACTGATCAACCCAAAAAATTAGGTCTAGAGCGTAACACAGATTTTTTTATGACTCTTCCATCTCTACTTTTTGCTGTAAATGATTGTTCAAAATCTTAGTGCCTTAGATAATAGTTGTACACATGCACTTTGCTCATTTTGTTTCCCCACTAAGTTCTGTGTTCTGTTAACTGAACTGGGCCTCTGGCTAAGCCACTCTGATTCCTTGCCACTAAACCCACTCCAGTTAAGTCAAATGTTGCATCTAACAACCAGCTCTAACACTAGTTTCCTGTTCAACTTTTCTTCTGCTCTTTGAACCAGATGAGCTTTGACTTTTCTTTGAGATTACACCTGTAGCTTCTTTTATATCCATGGTGAAGCTAGTGTCTGATATGTTTAATGAAGTGATGTAACCCTTGTTTGCTCAGTTACTGTACTCAGCAAGATAGTTCCTCCCATTGTTTTTTCTGCATGAACTAATGTAGCAGAAAAATTATGTAGCTTGGTGCTTTCTGTCAAATAAATATATATATGAATGCTTTATTCTGCACACAATATTTTTAATAGTCTCCCATTACAATATCCAATGAAAGGAACTGAAATCTGTATTGACCTAATTTGTCATTAATGCTATAGAATCACTTGGGAGTTTTCACATCTGTTTTTCGATATTCTGTATTATATTTCCAAGTAGGGCTGGGCAAAACCCACCAGTTTCAATTCATATCAGCTTTGATGAATTTAGCCAGCAGGTTCCCTCAAGTTTCAGGATCCCCCATTATTGCTTTGAGTTTTGCCTTTGTCCAAACGCCCTTGGCTCTGGGTATCCAGCCAATACTGAATGTTCAGAAAATGCTACTTTGCAGCTCAACGTTATAACAAAAGATAAAATTTCACCTACATTTTCAAAAATGGCTTGTGATTTTGGGAGCTGCAATTTCTGGGAGCCCAACCTGAGACATTGTAAGGACCCTGATTTTCAGAGGGCAGGTACTCAGCAGCTTCTGAAAATGAGGCCTCTTTAAAGTGTCTCAAATTGGGGCCCCAGAAACAGAGGCAGCCAAAATTAGTAGCTGCTTTTCAAAAAAGCAAGCTGAGATCTTTTTCGTCCTCTTCTTTCCACCGTGATGATGGCAATAGAGCAGGGGTAGGCAACCTATAGCACACGTGCCAAAGGCGGCACACAAGCTGATTTTCAGTGGCACTCACGCTGCCTGGATCCTGGCCACTGGTCCGGGGGGCTCTGCCTTTTAATTTAATTTTAAATGAAGCTTCTTAAACATTTTAAAAACCTTATTTACTTTACATACAACAATAGTTTAGTTATATATTACAGACTTATAGAAAAACACCTTCTAAAAATGTTAAAATGTATTACTGGCACACGAAACCTTAAATTAGAGTGAATAAATGAAGACTCGGCACAGCACTTCTGAAAGGTTGCCAACCCCTGCAATAGAGGGATGGCATCTGAAATTGTGAACTGGATCCCAGTGAAGTTTCTGAAGACAAAGAACTTCCTGTAGTATACAGTTGCCTAGAAGGGATGCTAAATCTCCAGAGCTCCTTAGAGCTCTATGACATCTCAGCAAAGTCAAAGAGGATGAAATATTTAGGATTGGGTTTATTGCTTCTTAAAACAAAATCTAATCTATACAGACAGATTGTGCTAGGTAGCAGCCACTTTTTTTCTTCCAGAAGGAAAGCTGGCAGTATTTGAAAGTCTATTATGTCAGTTTCCACTTCCTCCAAAAGTGTTATGTATTTTCATGGGACAGAAATTAGATGTCCCCCTGCAAGCTAGATTGCCCTTTTCAGGATCTGGTTATTACACAAAAGGTCAAAGAGTATAAGGTGTAGAGCACTGAAATGTGGTTTTAAAAGAGGATTCATCAAAAAAAGAATCCCCCTTTAACTGGCGCATCACTGAGAAGACAGAGGAAAACCCAGCCCTTCTAAATGTGTTGGGAGGTGGATTGGAGGGCAGCACAGGAGGAGCCTACCCCTGTGTGCAATGCAGACCCACTTGGCAGCAGGCTGTGGGTGGGAAGATGTAGGTTTATGGATGTGCCAGGAGAGAGGAGTGGGAGTAGATCATCCTATTCTTTCTTCAATGGGAGGGAATATTTATTGCCCCGGAACAGCTTCTAGGAGGCAGCTGTGTGTAGCCCTGTTACTTTGGGAAAAGAATTCCTCTCCCATTTTAACTCCAGCATCTGCCCAATGCGTACCCAGGCTATTCAGCCTGGGTGCCTAGCTCTGGGTTTTCTGCATAGTGCCTCATCTGTGTATTTACTGAGAAAGATCATCAGCTTCCCCTTTCATAGGCTGATCCATGACGTGCCTGTCACTTCCTCGACCCACAAGATGCTGTAACTCCATCCTGCTGCCTAGATAAGCAAATTCCACTGTGCTGCATTTGCTGACGTGCAGTGGAGTTAAACAATTTAAAGAGAACTGTGCCCCATTTGCTTTTCTTGGAAGCAGGGTATTAGACTAGGTCAGGGGTCCGCAACCTTTGGGAAGTGGTGTGCCAAGTCTTCATTAATTTAAGGTTTTGTGTGCCAGTAAAAGGTTTTGCGTGCCAGACCGGCAGCATGGGTGGCAGACGGAACCCCAGACCGGCAGCGGGCTGAGCGGCTCATCCTGCTGTTGGTCTGGGGTTCTGTAATCCAGGCCGGCAGTGGGATGAGCAGGGCCGGCGGCCGGGACCCCGGCTGGCAAGGGGCCGGCGGCCGGAACTCCAGACCGGCAGCGGGCTGAGCGGCTCATCCTGCTGCTGGTCTGGGGTTCTGTAATCCAGGCCGGCAGTGGGCTGAGCGGGGCTAAAAATCACTAAAAATCAGCCCACGTGCCGCAGGTTGATGACCCCTGGACTAGGTGATGCCAAATGAAAAAAAGCAAACGTGGTCATGTTCTTGCAGTTGTTAGTTTAATTTGTTCTCAAACAGTTCAACTGCCCCCCGACAATGTGTGTTTGTTTATTTCAAGACAGACATGTCCAGTTCATCAGCATCTCTCCCATGGTAGGAAATCACAATATGAAGTGACTGTAGTGTCAGCTTTCCTGAGTAAGAAAATACTGTGACATGCTTATAAACCAAAATTTGTCCCAGACACCAGCCCAGTCCTTGATGGGCTAAAGCAGTAGCTTGATCGTGTTCGCAGTAGGTCGTGAGGGTCCCTATAGAGGACCATAAGCTGACATCCAGAAGCTTCACTGTAAGAAACAGTGCTGCGGATGGGAGGTACCAGAGGGTTTTGAGCAGCACATGACAAATGGAAAGAAAGAACAATTGCATTGTTAGCACTGGTGCGGCTACATCATGTGTGCGAGCCTGATGGTGGCTGAAGTTGCCTCAGGTGAAATCAAAGGCGTTACTATGGTGTGAAAGTGGGGTAAGGCAGGGGTTTTTCATAGATTCATAGACTCTAGGACTGGAAGGGACCTCGAGAGGTCGAGTCCAGTTCCCTGCCCTCATGGCAGGACCAAATACTGTCTAGACCATCCCTGATAGACATTTATCTAACCTACTCTTAAATATCTCCAGAGATGGAGATTCCACAACCTCCCTAGGCAATTTATTCCAGTGTTTAACCACCCTGACAGTTAGGAACTTTTTCCTAATGTCCAACCTAAACCTCCCTTGCTGCAGTTTAAGCCCATTGCTTTTTGTTCTATCCTTAGAGGCTAAGATGAACAAGTTTTCTCCCACTTCCTTATGACACCCTTTTAGATACCTGAAAACTGCTATCATGTCCCCTCTCAGTCTTCTCTTTTCCAAATTAAACAAACCCAATTCTTTCAGCCTTCCTTCATAGGTCATATTCTCTAGACCTTTAATCATTCTTGTTGCTCTTCTCTGGACCCTCTCCAATTTCTCCACATTTTTCTTGAAATGTGGTGCCCAGAGGTTGACACAATACTCCAGCTGAGGCCTAACCAGCGCAGAGTAGAGCGGAAGAATGACTTCTCGTGTCTTGCTCACAACACACCTGTTAATGCATCCCAGAATCACGTTTGCTTTTTTTGCAACAGCATCACACTGTTGACTCATATTTAGCTTGTGGTCCACTATAACCCCTAGATCCCTTTCTGCCATACTCCTTCCTAGACAGTCTCTTCCCATTCTGTATGTGTGAAACTGATTGTTCCTTCCTAAGTGGAGCACTTTGCATTTGTCTTTATTAAACTTCATCCTGTTTACCTCAGACCATTTCTCCAATTTGTCCAGATCATTTTGAATTTTGACCCTATCCTCCAAAGCAGTTGCAATCCCTCCCAGTTTGGTATCATCTGCAAACTTAATAAGCGTACTTTCTATGCTAATATCTAAGTCGTTGATGAAGATATTGAACAGAGCCGGTCCCAAAACAGACCCCTGCGGAACCCCACTCGTTATACCTTTCCAGCAGGATTGGGAACCATTAATAACTACTTTCTGAGTACGGTTATCCAGCCAGTTATGCACCCACCTTATAGTAGCCCCATCTAAGTTGTATTTGCCTAGTTTATCGATAAGAATATCATGCGAGACTGTATCAAATGCCTTACTGAAGTCTAGGTATACCACATCCACCGCTTCTCCCTTATCCACAAGACTCGTTATCCTATCAAAGAAAGCTATCAGATTAGTTTGACATGATTTGTTCTTTACAAATCCATGCTGGCTATTTCCTATCACCTTACCACCTTCCAAGTGTTTACAGATGATTTCCTTAATTACTTGCTCCATTATCTTCCCTGGTGAACCGGCCCTTATATACTGAAACTCAAAATGAACTCAAGAGGTATTTCACTGATTCCTGGCCAAAGGCTCTTCTGTTCCACCCTCAGCTGAAGCTTAAGGGGGTTATGCTGGTGTAACTGAGAGGACGCTTTGGCCCTCAGAATTTACCACTGAGGGCACAGGCCTGAAAGCCTTGCCGCAGGCATAGCACCCGCTGCTGGGAGCAGTTCCAGTCACATGAATGGGACTTCTCCTGGCAGAATGAGCATTGTGTCTGATAGCCCGTGTTTGCAGGATCTGCACCCCCGGCCATTGCTTCCATTCCTAGAATGGCCAGTTGGCTTCCCTTGGTGACGCAGTGATGTGCCTTGTCTACTGGGAGTGTGCAAGGAGCACCGGTTCTATGGTTAGGGGTCCTGGCTGGGTAAAATAAAATGTATGGATCCCCACTCTAATCTACTGTGTATAGCAGAGGCAGTGCTAGCCCCTCCCCCTCCCAACACATAATAGCAAGTGAATAGGGGGGCCTCCTTGAACTGCTTGGGGCCCTAAGCAATTGCTTAGACTGCTTAAGCCTGGCACTAGCTCTGGTGTCTAGCTATCCTCCACCTCTGTGTTTCCTATCATGCCTTTGGGTTGGATGTGGGATTCCTGAGTGCATAGGCCATACAGTGGGTGCCCTTACAAATAAGTGTCATTTTTTCCCTTAGATCAATAGATAAGGGATTTGCAGTAGTCCCTGTGCTTCCTAATACTTCCTATAGGGAATACAGTGAAACCTGTACTGAGCAACCACACAAAGGACTAAAAACAAGTGGTCTCTTCAGCTAGGTGGTCTTTTAATACAAGTGACTGAGAATTTATCTCAGAGAGAAGGGGAATCCCGTCAAAGGTTAAATTTGATGCTAAAAATGCTTATAAAACACTTAAATCCTTTTTTGTATACAAACACTTACTGAAGACAGGTTTTCAGGGTGTCAAAGTCACTTGCATCTGAAACAATGGCTTCTCTGCCAATCAGGTGTAGGTGACATTGAAATATTTAAACTGTTGTCTGATACATCAGTCTAATGCCTTAAAACAATACACAGAATTCTCCAGACTCTGTTTCGCTGCCATGAGCTGCAGTGGTGGAGCTGGGCAGAGAGCCCGTTTCAGTGAAAGATTCAAAGAGTGATCGGGCATTCTATGGATAGCAGGAATACCCAGAGTTATAACAGTTAATGCTAACAACAGCTTGCAGAAGGGATAGGAACCTTCATGCTTCAGGGTTTAACCAGTCTTCAACTGTTGGAGACCAGGATAAAACCAAACGCATGGGGCAGATTATGCCACGTGTGCAGGGTTCTTACACTTTCCCCGAAACAGCTGGTGCTGGCCACTGTCAGGATACCGGACTGTATGGACACGGGTCTGATCCAATCTGATTCTATGCTCCAGCTCTCTGAGTCTTGACCGCTTGGCAATGATGGAATTAGAGTAGCAGGTGGTCTGCTCTAACTTCTGCCCTGGAGTAGGGAAACTCGGCTCCACCATGCCCACCCATCCCTGTCATGCCCCCTCCTTCCTTAGTTATCTAAGGTTACTGGTATATTTTGAGGACAATGACCATGGTAGGGGGCATACAGACTTTATTTTAATTGCTTCATATTTGTTATCTATTGCCCTCAGACTTAGCAATGGACAAACCTCATCAGGTCAATGGTTCTCTTTGGATGAGCTTCTAACAGTTGGACTGTGAACAGTTTTCTAGTGAAATTTCTGTTTTTTCCCCAGCTGCATCTGAGTTTGAACCCCTAAGAGGGTTGGGTCCAGTGTGGACTTGGGTTCAAAGTTTGCATCACTTCTTTTGATACAAAGTAGTTTTCCCATACCCTGTCAGACATGATAACGTTCTCTCAGGGCATTGTCTCACTCTATTATTTTTTGACAGGCTTCTGGGACTCTTCTTTAAACCACAGAAGAACAGGAGGGGGGATTTCCCAGCCTCTGAAAGACTCTGCCCTCAGAACTGCCCAGACGAATAATCTAAGGTCTAGCCAGCAGTTTGCAAGTAGCACAAACCACTGTTCATGTGAAATTGAGCTGTCAATAGGAAATGACAAGCTGTGGTTTGTGAATCCTATTTTTATAGAGGAGTGCAGCAATCCTCTTCCTCCGGATGTACCTCCTTACAAGAGCTCCAGTGCAAGCGCTGATCACTGTAGTGCAACCACACCAAATCCTAAGAGGTCTCCTCACCGTCCCCCTCCACCTCCTCCTCTTCCTCACAGTCAAGATCTGAAGCCACCTGAAAAGCTATCTAAGGATTCCATGACTGCCTGTGAAGAGGACCAGCTGCTTCTTCAGCAACTGAGGAAGAGCACTAAGGAAATGAAAATTGAGGGCAGTAAAGGTAAGGAAGAAAAGGGAAAAGAACCCTACTCATCCAGTGACCCATCATCAGCCGCCCCTCCGAAATGTGCTCGTCCCTCCATACCTCCGAGGAGGCGGCCATCTGAAAGAGCTTCAGAAGAGAGCTGCGTTGGTAAGCCTGGAAAATGTGAAATGCTGAAAGAGGAACAGACACAAGAAGAATGGGATGTTCGTACAGAGAGCAATGATTCTCAGTGCACAAAGACAGTAAAAATGCTTGTTGCCATTACTGAGAGAGCCACATCAGAGTGCCAGGAAGCAAAGCCCAAAGCTGCAGAAAAAGAGAACTTGAATGAGCTCCAAAGGAAGCCCATGGTAATCGTAAAGGTGCCCCCTGTCCCACCACCAAGAAAGAAGAGGCTATCTCGGCTGCCGACTGCTTCCAGCTCCTGCGACTCGAAACCAATAAACATTGCAGAGCCAGACACACACAATGCACAGTCTTCATCCATGGATAGCCCACAGCCAGAAGGTGATGCCACCTGCCAACACACTCAGGATGAATCAGATGCTAGCTGTAAATCTGTTAGCTCATCTGAACTTCAAGGTTCTCATACCTCCCTGGACTGTCCAGGAAGCAATGCATTGGCTCCGACCTCTGCTTCTGAGCCTGATTCTTACTCCACAAGCAGCACGGAGGATGACCTAGAGCAACTGAGCAGCCCTGCCATTAAAAAGACACGTTCTGTAATCTTGTGCAAGGCCAAGCAGAGGCTCTCCTTTGTAAGCCTCACCAATGTCTTCACAGTCTTCTTATCTGCTGACAGAAAGCTGCAGAAGAAGATTGTAGAGCTGTCACAGGACAAGGATTCTTACTTTGGCAATTTGGTGCAGGACTATAAAGTGTACAGTTTAGAGATGATGGCGAAACAGAGTTCCAGCACAGAGATGCTACAAGAAATTCGAATGATGATGACTCAGCTGAAGAGTTATTTAATACAAAGTACAGAGCTGAAATCTCTCATAGATCCATCAGTTTATAAAGAAGAAGAAGTAGGTAATGCTCACATTTTACTCTTTTCATGGGGTGGATTTCTAGAGGTTTGGGGGTAATGGTGACACAGAGAAAGTTTTTCCTTATAAAATTGTTAGATGCCTGATGAAATGTAAATACTGTGGGCTAAAGCTGCTCTCGGATTGGCTGCATTCAGGGTAGCAGTATTAAAACTCCGGAGACCAAATAAAAAACCCCCAAACAAAATTGCTTTAAGATAGAGATTCAACTGAACAAGCATAATCTTTCCTAAGCTCCACAAAAAGCTCTGTCTGCAGCCACCAGGTCCACGAAGCAGATCTCTGCTACAAAGTTCTGCTCTTTGTGGACCTCCATGTCTTGAGACGGTCCAGTCAAAGTAAAACATTAGCGTGGAGCTCTGGAAGCAGAATTTTGCCCCACCTCTGACATCCATTTCAGGTATTAGCAGCTGAACATTCGCTGGGAAAGGCAAGGTTATGGTTTGTTTCCAAAGGCAGAAGCCATGAATTCTTGCCCCATGCGCCACAACTAGTAAGAACACTGGAGCTGCACTGGCAGCCCTAACCCCAAATACAGCACTCGCCTCATTTTTACCTCAATCACAACTTCTGTTCAAGGGGAATAACTGTTAACAATACAGTTTTTAATTTAAAATTCCCTGGAGAATATTGTGCCAGTGGCCTTTGTACAAAGACGTGCAGTAGTTTAGGGTTTATTTGTGGGAACAGTACAAAGAGCTTTAAAATCCTTCTCATGCAAATATGTGCAGATGCAAAATCACACACCCTATTTCTGTGCTGTGGCAGTTAGTGGAAGGCCTGCTGGCCACCCTGAGAACTTGAGCATTGGTTTAAGAAGAACTTATGTTGTAATGTTATCTTGATTTTTAATCACTCCTGATCTGCATATCTGGACAGGTCATGAACCTCTTTATTCCGTACCCCCAGGCATAGGAATTCACCTATATGAAGGAAAATGGAAACACCCATCCCTCCTTGCATAAGGCATTTGACCGGATACCATTAATGGTGACTGACATGTCCTGCAGTCCTGTCTTCTCTCTCTCTCTGGACATCTAGCCTGTACTTCCCCAAATGTCAAGGCATTGATGCTGCAAAAGATAAAATCCAGGGTTGCAGGCAGACCAGTGAACATCAGCCAATTATATGCATTGTTAAGACAGACCTTGAAGTGAATAAATAGACCAAAACCCAACCGTAAAGTAGAAGGTGACTGAGGGCTTGTCTTCACTGCTAAAAAAGATGTAGGTTTTTTTCCCTTTTTTTTTTTTAACCTCAGAGTAATTAACACATATAAGCTATCTCAAAAACACACTAAAGACAAGGCACGTTAGTTTTACCATGAGATAAATTTTGTGAGGTCAACCCCAGGCAAGGACATAGGTCGAACTCAGCAAGAATACCTTGTGGTAAAACTAAAGTGCCTGGTTTTCACTGTGTTTTTTACATCAGGATAGCTTGCACACATTAGTTACCCAGCAGTAAAAGCCACAGCTTTTTTAGAAGTGAAGACAAACCCTGAACTCCATGAGTTCTGGTGTATGGCTACAGTTCCCATTCTCCAAATGCTGGCTCCACTGTGGGTTATTCCTGTAGAGGAAGCTGAAAACGGTGCAAGTTTTCACTGCCTGAGTTTTCTTCTTTCCACTGTGAGTGGGGTTTACATGTAGCACCATCACCTTCAGAACAGTCACAGGCTTCATCTTAAATAACCCACACATCGCCTGACTTCCATCAGAGGCTAGGACCATCCTGTGGAGGTTCTGGGCCTCTATCCTGCCTCAGAGCTCCACCTGAACTCCTCTGTTCCTTTGTCTGCAGGGTCCCCACTGGTCACTGTCCTGGAACCCCTATCCTTCGAGACGGGGAGAGGTTCAGAGCATGGAGAGTTATCTGCCTAAGTTAATGCTCACTTAGAGGAGGAATCTGTTTGTTATGGCTGGAAATGCAATGCTGCAGAAACAGAACTCCCTTCTTCCATGCCTCCCCCAACTCGTGGTTGGATGATGGGCTCTATTCCTTCAGACCAGCGAGAGGAGGATTTGGCCCAAAGTCAGCAGACTCCTCACAGGTTAAACTTGGCCAGGGATAGCTCTATTGAGGGCAGTGGGGATTTCCATGGGAAAAATTTTCAGACTCCGATTCTTCTCCAGACTAGCCACTCATGCACACAGATTAATTGTCTCCCTTGTAACCTGTAGTAGATTCTTTAAAAGAGCTGCACGTCATGTCCATAAACATAACTGCCACGTTTTCATTGCTCCCTGTCTGAGCGGCTGCACTGTTCTGCAGTGCCATTGAACCATATTATTGTAGTAGGCAACCGGTGTAATGCAATTTCCCGTAGTTTCTCAAGCTTGCTGTTGTCTGGGTGGTTTTATTTTTTTTCCTGTTGAATGTTAAGCAAGTGTTAGGAAATAGGCTTCATGGGCCATATTCACAGATGATGTAAAATGTGGTGTAAATTACTACATATCGGTAAGCTAGTGTAACCTACACAAGGGTCTGGAAAAGCAGAGTTGTTAAAGGAAAAGCAACCAAGAGCGGTGTGGGAAAGTGGGGTTCTGCTTTACTTTACACTTCCCCTTAGTTGGCTGTCCTGTTACAGGATAGTAATGCACTTGTAAAATGTGTGTCACACTACTGCTTCTGGTTAATGGAGTTACTCGTTTAGTTCAACTGGTAGAAGTCTATGGGCATGTCTTCACTACCCGCCGCATCGGCGGGTAGCAATCGATCTATTGGGGATCGACTTATCACGTCTAGTGAAGACGTGATAAAATCGATCCCCGATGGCTCTGCCGTCGACTCCGGAAATCCACCGTGGCAAGAGGCGGAAGCGGAGTCAACAGCGGCGCGGCAGCGGTCGACTCGCCGCCGTCCTCACAGCCAGGTAAGTCGACCTAAAATACACAACTTCAGCTACGCTATTCACATAGCTGAAGTTGCGTATCTTAGATCGACCCCCCCCTGTAGTGTAGACCTAGCCTATGTTTTGATATTGTGCTCTGGTTCAAACCTGCCCATGGCCTATGGTGCGTATAGTTACACCGCCCCCACCAATGTCTGACCCTTTGGTGTGTAAATTACCTGTGGCACACCTACTGAATGCCAACCTTATGCAAATGACACTACTTTACCAACTGCATTTATATGCACCCCACTTGTAACTGACACTGCCCATTAAATTTGCTGATGACATGGCCCAGGTTCTTGCATGGGAGCTGCACTAGGTTGGTCTAGGGATGCGTCTGTGCTACTAAGTTAATTTTTTTTCATGGATCCCATGTTCTCTTATTCCCCTCTCCCCCTTCCTATGCAGAAGTGATTGTTGAGTCAGCGTTGTACAAATGTGTCCTGAAACCTTTAAAAGATGCCATCGATTCCTACTTACGGGAAATCCACAACAAAGATGGATCCTTACAGCTGCTGAAAGAGAACCAGTTGGTCATACAGAACACAACCACCACTGACCTGGGTGTCACCACCAGCGTGCCCGAAACTGTTGTGCTGGAAAAAATCCTTCACAAGTTTACAACCATGCACAAGTTCTACTCCCCAGAGAAGAAGATTGGCACACTGCTGAAATCCTGCAAACTCATCTATGACTCCATGGCTCAGGGAAACCCAGGTACAATAGAGGTCTATTAAAACATTTGCTCTCCCTGTCCACTCCACCTCTGCTTTGCTTTTTTCATGGCTATGGTACCCAAGGAAAAAGGCTTTTGTTGCAGTTACATGGAAAGATTTTGGTTTGATAGTGAACTTGGTGGCTAGTATGTTTACTATAACTCCTTCATGGAGGTATGCTTAGACTTAATCAGTTAATGTTTGCAAAGTACTCTGAGATGCTCAAATAGAAGATGTTATAAGATGTACCCCAAGTGAGTCAATGTTCTTTGAATCAAAGCACTGATAACGAGGTCCATGACTATAAGCTTCATTGATCATCATGTCTGTCCTGCACAAGTCTCACAGGTCCATTCAAGTGCCTCCTCTTGGCCCTCAGGAGTCTGCTGTAAGGAGATCCAGCTTTTGGATTCCATGTATTTTAAGCCTCTGGAATCTGGATGGAGCTTGGGCACTGGCACTGTCTTAGGGCTTCTTGGCGCACTCTTGGAGTACAGATCTTCTATGTGGTGCAATGTCCAGTCCCTGGAAGTAGTGCTGATCCCTCAGACTTCCCCCATAAAAAGAGATCTGTACAAAAAATAATAAACCCTGCATACATTTCCCTGCGTCAGTTTCCTCATAATTCCAGACCATTCCTTGGGCTGGGGTCAGGGTCTTCTAGTGCCATTCAGGGATCTTCTGTTGCAGTGCCTGACTTGGGTTCTGAAACATGGTACCTTCTCCCCCAGTTTGCCTACTCTGACCTTGGTTGATCTGTTCCCGTCCTCTCTCCTTTCCAAACTTCCTGTGTGGTTTCCTGTGAGACTTCCCTTCCATGAGTCCTTTTATAACCTCCTATTTGGTCACCTCTGTCTCTTTGTCCTGCGTGGGAAAGTTACTCTTTCCACTTCCCCACACCTTTCAGACAAGAGGAGGAAGTATTTTCTCCCAGCAAAAGCAAACCCATTGTCCCAAAGAGCTAGTTGTTGCATACTAGCAGCCCACCATTGTCCCTCGTTTGGGAGGTACATGTTGAAAGGTTTGTCAGCAATGGTGGATACACAGAGACATTCATGATACATCACTTTTCATAGTAACAACTGCATAATAATTTCATAACAACCACCAGAATTCTTAAGTTGTCCAGACAGATTTCCTAAATTGTCACAAGTATTCACATAGCTCTCCCTAAACTCCCAAAGTCCTGTCCCACAGTGCACTGGACTAAGTGTGAAACCTGAGAAGGGTTCCTTGGGGAAAGTCTCTTGGGTTTTGTCTTTCCAAAACCTTGGCTGAAATGTGCAGGGGGTGCCCCCAGGACATTGTGTAGGTGCAAAGTGTTCATATTGTTTGTTACTATTTCATGATTGCTTCAGTAGGCTTAGAAAGCCATTATTGCACTTCTCTAGTGTATCTGTCCTATCAAGACAGACTTTAAATGTAATAAAATATGTTCGGACACACTGTGGTGGTGTACACAGCACTGTACATTAAGACAATTCATCATCATTTTAGTCTTAAAAACACATTTTGAATTGACTGGCCAAAGTGTTAACCCTAAGTGCCACATACCTGGTATAATCTCCATGCAATTCTTGTGCATTGCTTCTCAGATATAACTAGAGCTATGCGAAATTCAGAATTTCTGTCCCACAGGCCATTCTGATATTTCAACATTTGTTTTTGCCTCAAAGGTTAAAAATTCAAAATTTGTCATAGAATGGAAATTTTGAAAATATTTGATTTGAAAATGTTGAAAGGTTTTGTTTTAAGATTTTTTTAATCAAAACAAAATACAACATTTTGACATTCCTGAAATTGAAGTGTTTCATTTTGGTTTGTTGAACTGGACTTTCAAATCAGTTCTACAAAACATTTACGCTATATTTCCCAGTTCAGCTCATTGCCTCCTGGGAGCTGTAGTTTCGAAGACTGATGGCCCCATTCTCCCCAGGGGCTAGGTCCCTGGCTGGAATACATCTCCCATGATGCACCCAGATTCATGTAGCTCCCATAATGTGCCATACAGGAGGTCAGAGGGAAATCCACATTGCATTATAACAGATATAATCCTCCAGGGAGTCTAGTCCATAGAAGAGAGTTGGGGTCTAAACTACAACTTCCATAAGGCAATGAGCTGATTGGGAAAGGAAGTTTAATGTTTGGACTGGTTCTAATCTAAGCATTTTGGAGTTAGCTCAACAAAACAAAGTATTCCAATTCAGGTGAAACCAACCTGACAAAATATTTCGTTTTGATTTTCCTAACAGCAATTCAACATTTTTTGGCAAAAAATTTGCAGAAACTGCATTTTCTGTCAAAAAAGCATTCCAGTGGAAAATTCCCAAACAGCTCTAGTCATAAATTTAACTAAGTGCGTTAGGCTGTTCAGAACCAGATTTCACTGTGCTGGGAATTCTCTTTATCCCTCCTAGTCACCCAGAGACTAGGAACCCAATCCCTCTCGTTCTTTGGGCCAGCTTCAAGGCCAGGCAGTATTCTTGACATAGGAAGAGTACACTCTGTGCTCAGCTTCCTGTATAATTATCTGTACTTCATTAAGCTCCTTTTGCTCATCACTGAATCAGTAAGTTCCCATCTCTTCCAATTGCAGAGCAGATGGAGTCCGAATCCAACCTTTCCCTGTGCCAAAAAGACAGAAGTCTAGCTGTGACAAGAATGGTAACTGTAGAATAACAGTAACTAATCACACTATCTGGTGTGACTTCCCCAGCTGGCTGCGTTTCCTTTGTGCTAATTCAGGGACAAGTCAGGTCTGAGAATCTACCTAATATTTCAAGATAAAACACAATTGTACCAATGTCCACCTGATTGTGTCATAACCCTGCAAAACTGCCGATTTAAGATTTTGATCCACACACATACATTAGCCCAAGTTCATTAAGAGGGTTTTGATGGGTTTCAAGTTTGCATTAAAACTAGAGATGAGCCCAGAGAGGAACACATTATATCTCTCCATACTTTGCAGTGGGGAATTCAAACCAGAACTCTGAATCTTCACACCTGTGAAGTCTGGGAAAGTTCGGAACCAAATCCAATAGCTGAGGTTCACCTCTATCAAAACCCCAGGCCAGGGCACTTTCGTGTGTTTTTTTTTTTTTCCAGCTGGATTGTGATAATTTCACAGAGCTGTAATCAAAACCAGGATAGAACCCCTATATGCATGGTAAGAGAGGAATGTGTAAGCCCAAGGTAGGAGGCTCAGTTTTAACCATGCTGAATTCACAGTTTCTTAAGATGAGATTTCAGTGTATACGTAGGTCAGCCCAGGCTGACTTAGAAGTTTCATGACCCTTTCAACATTCACGGCAGTAATTCTAAAAACTGTGAATCCCCATTCCTTATTTGTTTATAAAAATCAACAGAAAATCAGAGCAGAAATGTAGAGTCTCCAGCTTTCTCGCTGCTGAAGCAAGGAAGACAAATGTGTGAGGTGGAAGTAGGGGGATGTGTCCTGGCAGAAAATGTTGCTCAGCCCACATATATGCAGACTTGTTAGAGAGCTTTAACCTGATGTCAAAAGTTTAACTTGAACATACACAATAAAAATGCACAGTAAGTTTGCTGCAGTTAAATTCCCCAAAGCCCTACTTGCTATGTTTAGAATTTAAACACAATGGGATAGATCCTCATCTGGTGAAAATTGGAATAGATCCTCATCTGGTGAAAAATGGAGCAATGGCTCTGATCCACTATTTTCAGACCAGTACAAGGAATAGCTAAGTCAAGATCCATCTTCCTTGCCCATTCCTTTCACCATACCACCTGTGAAGAGGCAGGACTCACCACTGAAGCAATTTCTTGTGGCCTGGCATGGTGTACTGCTTCTCTCCCCTCTGGTGCCTCTTTCCAATGGCCACACTGGTCCTCTGGTGGTCTGCCCCTTCTTATGCCTCGGCTCACCAGCCAGGTCATGATTTAAGTCCAACCCTTCTGGGGTAATAAAGAGTCCAACAAATCAGTGTCCAAGACCTTGTATCATGTCTTCAGCCCCAATTCTGGGCCTGTGGTCTTCACTCCCTTTTCCCAGGGCTCTCTGTCATCCTTGTCCCCTCCTCCAGCCTCATGCCACCATACCAGTGGCTGGTAGGGGAACCCAGTTCTGCCCACGATGCCACGATCCAGCCATGACAACTCCTTGCTGCTGCCTTCCTTTGGTTCTTCCTACCCAGCCTTTCTGAGGCCTTCTCCCCTGCTGCAACCTCTGTAGGGTCACCCTTCTGTCATGGCTGGTGCACTCCAGGACCTTCCCTGGAATCCCTCAACAAAATCCCAAACTAAAAAGCACAGGCTTAAAACCCCTTCTGCCCTTTTTGGCTTGACCTTTCATGCCTCCACCGGATGCCTTCCAGGGCTCTCTACCTGTAAATTCAGTTCCTGCTGTTTTGTCAGGCCTTCCCACCAGAGCCTGCTCCACTCTGCTGTCTCCCACCTAGCCTCCTGCCACACTTTTCTATTCAGGAGAGGATCCCAGGACCAACTGTCCCCTTTGGCTTCTTCCATGATCCTCCCAGTCTCTTCCCTCTCCAGTATTTCAAAAATACTCTTGATTTTTATCTATCCTGCCCTGCTCTAGTCCCAGAGAGTAACTGCAGAGCTTCTTGCACACTATCTGCAGCCTCCTTTTGCTCTCAACTTCTTCGGTTTATAGTCCTCTCCCAGCACCTCCTCAGCTGGGCCTCATCCTCCGTTAAGCCTGTCCCACTCTCCGGGCACAGCTCTGTATGTCAATTGGCCTCTTAGGCCCATTCTGAACCTATGTGGGGTACACACACCCCGTCACACACCCTCTTCCTTGAATCTCTCCATTGGCTCCCCTAGTTTTACCGCATCAAGGTCAAGCTTTTTGTTCTGATTTACCAGGCCCTCCACAATTCTGCCCCTCCTTACTTATCTGCTCTTGTGTCTCATCATGTCCTCCCCACCTCCTCCACTCCACCCACATGCCTTCTCTGCCCATTTGTCAGCTTCCTGAACAAGCATCTCTGCACCTTTTACTCTGACCTTCATGCACAGAACTGATCCATCAGGCTACTACCCTCTCCTCCTCCAAATTCCTACTCAAGATGCACCTCTGCTACCATGCTGGTGAGAAATCAGCCAATTAATTATGGCTAGGTCTATTTATATCAATTTTTTTTACAAATTGCACATCTATATATGTGTATATATCACTGTATTCCTCTGCCTCCCCCCGCCTTCACATCTCACTGGTCAGATTAGACTGCAAGCTTTACAGGGTAGGAACCATGGGTAGCCCCATGTCTTCATATATGTTTATACAGTGCCCAGTGCAGCAGGGTGGTAGTCCCGATTGAGGCCTCTGGGTTTTACTGCAATATGAATATTACATTTCAATGTGGCAGCACCTGGGAATCTCAACCAGCCATACAAACATTTAGTAGGTGATGGACCTTGCCTCGGAGAGCTTACGATCCAAAAATAACAATCATGTAAGTAACAATAATGTGCAGGAAAAGGCTCAGAAAAGCAGATTTTGGCCTCTATTGCAATCCTGCTCTTCTTGCAATGCTGAGGCTGTGTATCGGGCACATACTTCGCATAGTTATACTTTAAAAATAGCAAATCAAACAGTGCCACAGTCTAATGGATAATGTAAAATATAACTCACACTGGGTGAGTCCATGGTGGCTGGGAAGAGAGTCCTTCATGTTAACTGCAGCACCAGCTCTCACAGTGTAAGGAATTGAAGCAGGATGGGGAAGTCAGCTTCATCCCGGAAGGCACAACAAGCTGTAAGAGCTGCAAAGAGTAGCCTGGAGCTCAGATCTCCTTAGCAGAGCTGCTGTCAGTGCACCACGTGGATACCAGTTCTAGTTGTGGCTGTAGTTGGATGTAGGATGTAAACAGCAATTCCAGCCCCTGATGAGGGACTCTACAAATTGGTTAAGTCTGCTCTAGCATTTGCAGACACACCACCGGCTGCCTCCTTCAAGGCACATAATGGGCACTGTGACAAAGTTCCTCCTCTATCTTGGTGGGTCCTGCGCTTATTGGCGGATTTTCTTGCCTCAGAGATTCACCATGTGGGTTGGGGAACAGCCCAGAGACCTTCCCCTCTGGAAGAACCCACAGTCCAGGTCAATTGGGAGGTTTGGGGGGAACCCGGTCCCGCCCTCTACTCCGGGTTCCAGCCCAGGGCCCTGTGGACTGCAGCTGTCTATAGTGCCTCTTGTAACAGCTGCATGACAGCTACAACCCAATGGGCTACTTCCCCATGGCCTCCTCCAAACACCTTCCTTATTCTCACCACAGGACCTTCCTCCTGGTGTCTGATAACGCTTGTGCTCCTCAATCCTCCAGCAGCACACCCTCTCCCTCTCACTCTCAGCTCCTTGCACCTCTTGCTCCTAGCTCCTCACACTCACACCACAAACTGAAGTGAGTTCCTTTTTAAAACCCAGGTGCCCTGATTAGCCTGCCTTAATTGATTCTAGCAGCTTCTTCTTAATTGGCTCCAGGTGTCCTAATTAGCCTGCCTGCCTTAACTGGTTCTAGCAGGTTCCTGATTACTCTAGTACAGCCCCTGCTCTGGTCACTCAGGGAACAGAAAACTACTACTGGTCATCCAGTGACCAGTATATTTGCCCTCTACCAGACTCCTGTACCCCACTGGTCTGGGTCTGTCACAGCACATAATGAGAGCAGGATAACACTCATATCACATGTGCCCTGTGTTCTTGGAAGAAGCTTGCAACTTCCCCATTCTGTTTTACCCTGTGTCATTCTTCTAGCACAGATCCTTTCCCCTAACAAAACATGAAGGGCCTGATTTGCTGTAAGATCAAAATCAGGCCTTCAATGCCTCAAATCCTTTTCATAAGGACTATGAAATGCAATACAGATCTGGGTTGATAGTGAGACAGAAACATGCAATGTGCTATGGAGCAAAGAGATGACAGTCCTTCGCCATAAGGAACTAGTAAGACCACAACTAGAGCACTGTGATCAGTTCTAGGCACTTTGGTGCCTGAAAGTTGTTGGTACGTAGGAGGGAAATGAAGGAAGAACAACGATTAAGGAGCTACAGGGATTGGTATAAAGAGAAATATTGAAAGAAATAAGGTGGTATAGATTAATCAGATGATGACTACTAAGTCTGCAAGTATATGAAAGATGGAAATGCCAACGCTGGGGAGAGCAATCATTTAGGGTGGTCCAAGGAATAAAGGAACAATTTTCTAACAGTTAGGTCTATTCACATCTGGATTAATCTCCGAGGGGAAGTGGTGGACACTTCCTCATTTGAGTCACCTAAAATTGGACTGAACAAGCACTGGATCATATACTTCAAGGAACAAGTCTGCACTGGCTTGGGGGATGGACTAGGTGAACTTAATAGTCCTCATTTGTAGGATTCTGTGCTTAGTATGACTCACACATACTGCACTTTTAGCTTGAACAGAACAAGAGTGTAGTAAGGTCATATTGTATTAGAAACCTTTCCTCTCCCTGTTTTTGTCCCCTGTAAAACCAACCAACCCGATGAACATTAATTGCATCCTGTCCATTCACTTTTTACGTAGGGTTCTGCAGTTGATAATGGCAGGTATCACTGAGCAAGGCATAAACGTGAGTAGCATAGCTGAGCTACTGTTTGTGTATTTGAAAGAGGATTTAAGCACTTGAGGCATCAGCATAAACAGTTTATGCTGAAGCGATTCTAGAATCTATTTACAGTGAATCCAAGATGCTCCTGTACGTTGCTCACTATCACATGTTGCTTACCAGGGAGAGAATAATGCCATGTATAGGTTTTGCCTTGTAGCGGACAGAGGCCTGGCAGAAGATGTTGTATGAGGGCTATTGTTAATGAGAGCTGGTGGATTGGAGAGTATCCTTTATCTCATATGGTACAATTGCTGTTTTGGGTTAAAAGTGCCAATATGAATTGATCATAGAATCATAGAATATCAGGGTTGGAAGGGACCCCAGAAGGTCATCTAGTCCAACCCCCTGCTCAAAGCAGGACCAATTCCCAACTAAATCATCCCAGCCAGGGCTTTGTCAAGCCTGACCTTAAAAAACTCTAAGGAAGGAGATTCCACCACCTCCCTAGGTAACCCATTCCAGTGCTTCACCACCCTCCTAGTGAAAACGTTTTTCCTAATATCCAACCTAAACCTCCCCCACTGCAACTTGAGACCATTACTCCTTGTTCTGTCATCTGCTACCACTGAGAACAGTCTAGATCCATCCTCTTTGGAACCCCCTTTCAGGTAGTTGAAAGCAGCTATCAAATCCCCCCTCATTCTTCTCTTCTGCAGACTAAACAATCCCAGTTCCCAATGCCTCTGACCTGTAAATTAAGGCAGTGGTCCCCAAACAGTTTAGTAAGGGGACCCACCAACTCCATTGTGTCTTTTTTTGCAACCCACTCAGGGTCCACATTCATAGGGGGTGATGGCCAGTGTCCTCTTCCTCCTTCTCCTCCTTGCCCCGCCCAGGGGGCATCAATCCCCCTGGCACTGCAACCGTAATCCCAGTCCGGTAGGGGGCTTGCAACACCCAGAGCAGGAAGCCGGGTCTAGCCCTATGGGGCAGGAGCTACTGCTGCAGGGTCAGAGTGAGGTGAACTCACTCGCCAACCCCTCCAGCCCAGCCCTGGGGACTCCCCCCTCCACCTCATTCCTAGGAGAATGTTGTGAGACTTCATTCGTGAGTGTTTTCAAAATGCCTTGAAAGCATTGGCTGGCTGGCTGATGCAATATAAGTGCAAAGTATTATTACTATATTATGATTAGGCTTGGCAGAATTTGATTTTTATCTTCTGATGGATAATATCGATTGTTTATTTTTAAGCATTTTTTAATTTTTATCTATTTAGTTTTTCAGTCGCATGAAATTATGTGGAGGTCAAACAATAATTGTTTCTTGACAGAAGATGTTGAAATTCAAAACGTTAAAGTTTATAACCATTAAAACACAAATTGTCAACATCACATGTCAAAATATACAAAGTAAATATCCTTAAATCAAACTCTAAGAAGTTCATAAGGAGCATTTTCCTTACTTTTCCTAGCTGTAGATCACAGTTATTATTGATGGAAATATTTTTTTCATCACTTTGTGTGTGTGTACGATGAAATTAAAGTTTACCGACATTGAATCCTTCCAAGCCTACTTATGATGATGATCAGCCCTACTGGACAGAAGATCCACTGAAGAAGCATATACATGAATGTGTTAGAGCAGAGCCCTAATTTATTTATGGAAACTCGGACAGAATTCCAATCACATTAAACCATGCATTTAATTAATACCAATTCCATTCAAGCGCTGCAGCGCAGCCGGCTGCTGATATTGCAAATACTTTGCCTTGAGTGTAATAGGATGAGTTTGTGGCAGAGGAGAAGGCTTATTTTAAGCCTCTTATGAATGTTTATGAAACAAATGTTTCCTGTCATTGAAAAAAAGCAAACAAGTCTGATTTGGAGTGGGACGATTCCACCTTGAACTTGAGACAGCAGTTGGGACAGGGGGGAGGGGTGACAGCAGGATGTAATTCTGCAAGTTGTTAATGAGCTTTTCTGTGAAAGATACGAACTAAACATGGATGTTTTCAATAAGGCTGGACGAGCCAGTTACAGTAAAAAAGAACTGACCTGATCCTTTGATCTAAACCCCACCCATGTTGAGTAGAGATGGGCCTGAGCTCCGACACATCTGGATCTGTCCTCCTTCAAACGTCTCAAGGGTTGAGATCAGCCCATTTTAGAGGGAGGGCCAAATCAGCACTGCCACAAGCTGCTGTGGCTCCATTTAAATCAGTGGAGATGCACTGGGTTTCACCGGAATTGGAGTTTATCTTTTTGGTCTGTCCTGGTGCAAGAAGAGCCTGATCCTGCAAGGTGCTAAGCAATATTGACTTTGCTGGGAGATGAGGATGCTCAGCACGTCACACGAGGTGCCGAGAAATTTCCGGATCAAGTAGTAAGTCAGTAATATGATGGGGAAAAAATCATGAGCCCAATTTTCAATGGCGTTTTCTTAAGTACTTATATGCCCCCTGTTACTGTAGTATCTAAGCCCCTCACAGCACCTCTGCAAGGTAGGGAAGTACTATTATCCCTAGTGGGGATACTGAGGCACCGAGAGACTGAGTAACTTGCCCAGGATCCAACAAGAACTTTGTGGCAAAACAAGGACTTGAACCCAGGTTTTCTAAGTCCAAGGCTAATGCCATAGCCCCTAGACAATGTTTCTTCACAGCAAGTGCTTACAACTCCCACTGATTTCATCTGCAGTTGTGGAGGCTCAGCCATCGGGACCTGTATTCCTAGAGGTAGACTGAAATTAAGTCAACTATTATGTGCAAATTGTGAGCGTATGCCACAAACCTCCCTAGTTTGAGCTCATTAATAACAAAAAAAAAAGTGGATGTCAGATTCCAATAATTAAGTCATGCAAACAGCTGGAACTGCAGAAGTCTTTCTCAAATAATATTTCTATCACATCTTAAAATTGAGAGAGGTTTATAATAAGGACTGGTGAGCAAAGCTGCTAAATCAGCTTATGGAAATGAGATCGGATAGGAATGAAAAATAATTGACTCAAAGCCCGGTTGTAAATATAGTCAACAGCTTAGTCAACAAAACAGAAATGGGGAGATTCTGTAAGAGTCCTGGAAGAGTATCATCCCCTGTCAGCTCTAGCTGGCTCAGAGGAGTGTACATAGAACTATTCACTTCCATGTCCCTGATTTGAGTCTAGCCCAGGATGGCTGGTTAACACCACCAGGGAGCCAATTGGTGAGCTTTTTGAAAGAAGTTGGTGGTCTGAGTGCAGGTCCTAGTGGACAAATGTTCATATCACAAACAGATATCCATGTTGGGCGTCTCAGCGAAGAGGACACAGAAGAGTCATAAAGACTGACTTACCCTCTCCCTCCTAAGGGTGGTCCTTCCAGCTGAGATGTGGGGCAACAGGTTGAAGGCTGCACTCTTGCAGCAGTAGTGTATCTTTCTAGGGCTCCCTAGAAAATTTGAGTTTCCAGGCATGCTGGTCTAGCTCTGTCCACCAGCTACTTCAGAACTTAAATAAAACATTTGAAGGGGCAGAAAAAATGAAGCTCAGCAGGTTCCTTGAGGCTTGATTGTATGCTCCCTCACATTGGTTTTACAACAGTGTGACTTCATTGATAGCATTACTCCTAATTGATTCTGGTGTATGTGAGATCAGAATCCAGGCCCTTCTCCTTGAGGTTTTTCCAGTCCTCAATGTCTCCATTGAGTAATTTTCCCAGCTGCACAATACTTTAATAGCAGTAATATTAATACATTCATATTAGATTAATATTTATGGCAGTGATGAATTTGGCCCTGTGTTGCCAACCAACTCAAGCTTTCATAGAAACATAAGCCTTAGTAGCAGTATGAATAAAACATCCAGCCAGACACTAATTGAACAATGAAGCCCTTTTATGGTTTGGCTAAGGACCTGCAACATCATTTAACTGACTGCACATTTAAACAACAGAAAGTGTTAATTCTACTTTCACTGAATAGAGCCGCAGATTCCTTCTATCATATGTGCTGGCTCTGTACAAACTAGTCTAACTTACGGCTTCAGAAGTGAATATAACAGTTACAGCCTCAGGCACTCTGTTTTAACTCATCTGACTGTCTGCTCATTAGATACATTTTCTGGTTTATTTTAAAGTCACATTTTTTATGGAGAACTAGGCTTGTATTTGTTTAAAACTCCAGCAGAAGAACTTCCTCTGCCAAAGGAGAACTTATGTCAACTATATATGACAAATAAGGAAGGCTGACTCATGGCAAAGACTTGAAACAAGTCAGTGGGAACAGTTGAGGAATAGGAATTTATTCCCTACATGGAAGGATATCTAGAATGTGGGCCAAAATCAGCCTTGGTGTAACTTACCAAAGCTACATCAGGGATAGATTTTTTTTTTTTTTTTTTTGAGTCCGGACAAATGGTTAAGGAGCAGGGCCGGCTCTAGGATTTTTGCCGCCCCAAGCAAAAACAATTTTGCCCCCTCCCCCCGTTTTTTCTTACCCCACCCCCGGCCCCACCTCAACTCCGCCCCTTCCCCAAATCCCCAGCCCTGCCTCCTCCCCCCAGGCTCTCAAGCCTAAGAGGGAGGGAGGGGGAGAAGCAGCGCGGGCGCCGTGGCCACTCGGGGTCTCCCCCTCCCTCCCAGGCTCTCAAACCTTGCCGCCCAGGCTCTCAAACCTGGGAGGGAGGGGGAGCAGCGGCGCGCGAATCAGCTGTTTCGCGCGCTGTGGCGCACGAGCGGCAGCAGCGGAGGTGAGCTAGGGCGGCCGGGGCACATTTTTAGGGGCAGCATGGCCGGCGCCAGAATGCTGCCCCTAGAAATGTGCCGCCCCAAGCACCAGCTTGTTTTGCTGGTGCCTAGAGCCGGCCCTGTTAAGGAGTGAGACATATGTGGCCAATCCCAAACCAATGAAGCCAAGACATGACTAACACATTTTGATTTTAGTTGGTAAAGAATCTTTGTTCTTCTTTGTGTCTTCAACCTGATATTTTGTGCTTGAAGTTTAGTGTTGGGGGGTGTTTTTGCTTGTTTGACTGTTATTTAATTTTAAATTTTTCAGTGTTCTTTCATTGGCATTTTTGAGCTATGAACCCTTTAGCTGATGTAACCCAAAGGAAATTGTTCACGTAGGAGCCATTTAATGGGGAGTTGGCACTTCTGTATCAGAACCATCGCCTTTCTGGATAACCTGTTGATACCTGGGTGTGTTCCTCTTGGTTGCAGGGAAGCCTTATGGTGCAGATGATTTCCTCCCGGTGCTCATGTACGTCTTGGCCCGCAGCAACCTGACTGAGGTGCTTCTGAATGTGGAGTATATGATGGAGCTCATGGACCCTGCTCTGCAGCTGGGCGAGGGTGAGAAAGAGCCTTCTCTCATGGGGAAACGTGTTCCCTTTTGAAATGATGATGTACTTCTCTGCAGGATGCATGTAGGGTTTGTGAAATAGATAAAGAGCTCTAGCTAGGGTCAGGCAGCTGTAGTGTAAGCTTCCCCCATATGCCTCAAAACGGTGTGACCCAAAGTTAGGTTTCTAAATATATCAGCAGATTTTCAAAAATGCTGAGCACCCAGAAGCTCCCACTGACCTCAGTTAGAGCTGCAGGTGCTCAGCCTTACTGAAAATCAAACCACTAATTTAGCTACCTAAATACAGACATAAGGCCTGGTCTACACTACGACTTTAATTCGGATTTAGCTGCGTTAATCCGAATTAACCCTTCACCCGTCCACACTACAGAGCCAGTTAATTCGAATTAAAGGGCACTTAAAATCGATTTCTGTACTCCACCTCGACGAGCGGAGTAGCGCCAAAATCGATTTTGTTAATTCGAATTAGGGTTAGTGTGGCCGCACACCACCGAATTAATGTGGTTAAAAACCGAATTAATGTGCTTAGTGTGGCCGCGCACAATCGAATTTATACAACCTGTTTCCCAAATTCGAATTATCTAAATTCGGATTAATCCCGTAGTGTAGACATACCCTAAGAGGCAGAGACGTTTTGAAGACCTTGGCCCAGGTGTTAGAAACTTAACTGTCTCTATTTAAAAATAAACTTTGGTAATACATTCTGCTAATGCTTTTAATTATTCTAATGAGAAAAGATCCCTTTGCTTTAATTGGTTGGTATGTCTTTGATCATGCCTAATTGTCAACCCCCAGGATGTTTGTGTAACCCAGCTGACCCCTTTGGCAATGTTATCTGAGTGATAAATACCCAGTGATGTCCCAAGGGGGTGGAGTAACATTTACTGCAGTGGGGAGATCTCTCTGAACAGGGAAAATTAAATTACTTTGCCTCCTGTGCTAGGAGACTGGTGTGTTTCTGAAAATATTGTTTTAAGTAAAGTGTTTTCTAAACATCATTTGTCTGGCCAGCCATGAGAATTACTGTGAGTTTCATTAACAATCAGAGGAAGCACTAGAGAGAGCCCACAGAGCACACAGAAGGGGGAGGATATGTATGTTGCAGAATTGCCATCTAGTGGCCATTTTGGTCATCTGCAGCCTTTTAGTATTTTCATTTGTTTTCATAAAGAATGAGGAGACAAACCTGGAAGCCAGCAAGAACTGTGAAAGATACCAGTTAGAAATGGGTTAGACCAGGGGTTGCCAACCTGTGGCTCCGGAGGTGCATGCGGCTCCTTGCATAGGCGCTGACTCCGAGGCTGGAGCTACAGATGCTAACTTTCCAATGTGCCGGGGGGGTGCTCACTGCTCAACCCCCTGCTCTGCCCCAGGTCCTGCCACCACTCCACCCCTCTCCCTTCCCCCATGCCTGCCATACCCTCACTCCTCCCCCCTCCCCACCAGAGCCTCCTGCGCACTGCGAAACAGCTGATTGCGGCGGGCAGGAGGCGTGGGGGGGAGGGGGAGGTGCGATTGGTGGGACTGCCGGTGGGTGGGAGATGCTGGGAGCTGGAGGGGGTAGTGGATGGGGGGCTGCTGACATGTTACTGTGGCTCTTTGGCAATGTTCATTGGTAAATTCTGGTTCCTTCTCAGGCTCAGGTTGGCCACCCCTGTGTTAGACTCAGGACCTCAAATCCAAATCCCTTTGAATTTGGGTTCAAATCCCTGGACCCGAACCTGCCCCTACAATTTTGATTCTAGCATGGATCTCTCAAGAACAGCTCGTGAAACTTCAGCTCCATCCAGTTCAAATCAGAAAGTGAACACCAGTTTGACCTGGTCTCAAATCCCAACCTTTTACCTTAGTCTAAACAGGATCCTGGTCCGTATATGAAAATTGCTTCCTGAGCCTGTCTCTGCTGTACAATGATACACTGGGCAAATCTGGAAACAATTGGTTTGATTTCAGTGGTAAACTAGATGACTGAGCGTTACGATTACCCCCTTGTGGTGAATGCTCAGAACCAGACATTAGAATGTCTAGGTTCTAGTCCTTGCTCTTTCATTAGAGATTTCTGCCTCCCTAGCACCTACCAGTAATGCTGTACCCGCCCCTGCTGCAGGTGCTGTGGCTCACCACCCTTTAGAAATTTGTCTGGTAGTGCACTGGGCGTACTATACGCTTGGAGACCAGCACTGCCAGTGCTCCAAGCACTAGGATCTTCAGGAAGTTCCACAGTAGACAGGATTGGTTGCAATATGCTCATTGTCAATGGATAGGTAGATATTATACCCTTTCCCTCTCTTAGTTAGTTAGTTACTAATAGACTGGGTGAAATTTTTTGAACCAATAGTACATTCACTGAAAAATGCAGTTTGGGGTCAACTAAAACTAGTTGCAAATTTGGGTTGAATTTGGTGAATAGTCGCAGTTGGAAAAGAGATTTTTTTTTTTCAAAAAGTCAAAATGTTTTATTCCAACATTTTTAAACAAAATATTTAATGTTTTCATTTTGAAACAAGGTTTCATTTCAACATTTTGCTAGCTTTATTAAAAAAGGTTAAAAAAACCCAACCCTAGATTAAATGAAAAAAAAAATGATTTTGTTTCAGGTTGAAAAATGTTCTGTTTGACCCAAAATGAAATACTTTTTGGTTTTTCATTTGGGCCACGGAACCAAAATATAAATGATTCATTCCACTCTAGGTACTTATTCCTGCGCAGTTGTATGCAGGTACATTATTATTAGTTGTATTACCATGGCACCTAGGAGCCCCAATCATGGACGAGGACCCCCATAGTGCTAGGCGCTGTACAAATGCTGAATGAAAGGACAGTCCCTGCCCCAAAGAGTTTACAATCTAAGGGAAGGTTGGTGATTTGGGTTTCTCCATGAAAGAGGATGCTGTATTAATTTACATGAATTCTATGTTTAACTTTAAAATATCAATTAAAACCCACAGCGTGCCAGCCTGCAGTCACTGCTCCTTCCCAGCTGTGAGTGAGGGAAGTGACACAAGCAGGTTAGGTAGCATGTGTTGCATCTGCAGCTACATCAACCAGCATGGAATGAAGAGCCATGTGATCATTATTTATTAGTTCTAGAGCAGTCACACCTATGCATGCCAAACAAAGGTCAGGTCCCCGCTGTACAACCAATGTAAAGACAATCCGTGCCCCACAGAGCTCACAGTCTCAGATTTAAACAATTCACAACTGGTGAATGAACATAGAAGCAGGGAGGAGGGAAGGACAACGTCATGGTAGATTCAGGTGTGATGATGTTTTGGGACCTTCTTGTCTTTTTGTAGGTTCCTATTACTTAACTACCACCTATGGAGCCCTGGAGCATATCAAGAACTATGATAAGATAACAGTAACTCGGCAGCTGAGCATGGAAGTGCAGGATTCCATTCACCGCTGGGAGAGGCGGAGAACGCTCAACAAGGCCCGGGCATCCCGCTCGTCTGTGCAGGTCAGCAGCTCTGGGAGAAGGGGGTGGTGGAGAGTGCAGCTTTCATAGTGTGAGAAGCAGATGAAAATTCCAACTGGAAACCAGGTTTCACACAGGGCAGCAATTATTCCCCGCGATTAGTAATACTATTACTCAGTGCACGCCATCTGCTTGCTAGGCACTGCACTGTGGACAGAGGAAGTCAAAGTTTCTATCCCCAAGAGCTTACATTCTGTGCTGAGCACCATGGAAGAAGTAAGGAAGTGCAGAATGGAAGAAAGCTACAAAGGGAGCTATGAGAAGTGGGAGGTGTGAGCAGGGGGAAGAAGAGGAGGAGCAGAAAGAAATGAAAATAAAGAACTAAGAGAGAGCGATATCAGCTGTCACAGTTTGGGGCAACTGCATCTGTATCCCCCCTCCATCAGGGCCAGATTTCCAGTTAGGCACAGTAGGCATGTACCTATCAGCACTGGCATTCTAGGGGCGCCTTACCTCTCTAAGACTGTGTGCAACATGAAAGTCAGCTGTAGGCAGATGGGGAGCGCTGAAGATGCTGTGCCTAAGGGTGTGTAAGGTGTAAATCCGTCCCTGCCCTCCATGGCTCCTCAAGGGCAGCCAGTCTGGGCTCCCAACTCCTCAGATGTCATTTCTCCAGTGCGTAGACCCACGTTTCTGTCCCTCCTGACCAGTGTTTTTCCAGGTTGCACAGTTTCCTGCCTATACTGTATGATATTCCCAGCAAGCCAGGCATCCTAGACAGGTCAGCTTTGCTTTCTCTTCAAAGGCTGTGAACAGCTGTAATTGCCAGCAGTCACAGGTTACCACGCAGATCTTTCTAAGCAAGCACCTTTACTCTGAAGGTGAAAGTACTACAGAGAAAACATATTAAAACCCATCAAAGAACCTACACACATGCTAATAAGCTTACCAGAGATCACCATCCTCCCCAATGCAAACAAGGGCTCTGGTAGGAGTCAGTCCTTCAAACCCCACCAAGGGTGTTTTCTGTGGTGAACAGTTCAGAACAGCCTCAGCTCAGAACTAGCACCCTCATGAATAGCTCCGTCTTTCCACTATACAGCTGGGGCCTTTGATCTTGGCCTCATGTAACAGGTAATCAGCAGACAATGCCCCCTCACCTCCCATCTCAGGGCATAGCTTCAGAAGGCTGTTTTTTTTCATAACCAAAGGTGAGGGATTTGCATTCACCTCCCCCACATATAGCCCAGGAAATCCACTTCATATGTACAGTCCCAAAAATCATTTGTTCAGTATAGTCCTTTGATCATCCAAGTCTTACATCTGTCACAGCAACTCCCTCAAGAAGTTACATGCAGTCCTGGCCCACAATAATACATGAACCATTCATTGAATACAATGGACGTCTCCTGGGGATAAGTCAGGAAATTTCCATATTTGTCACAGCAGCGTCCGACAGTCTCTTAATAGTGAGGCTGATGCGAAGGCTAGTGGAATCCATTGAGGGGATACCAACAGGGGCATGGCCTGGTTTTAATATCAAAGGAGAAAGCTGATTTTTGCAGCAGAATTTTGGGCAGAGTTGAGAGGAGAAGTAGGGAGCCCGGACAGCAGGAGGTTGCTCTGATTAGACATTACACATACACAGAATTACAACAGACATTGCCCCTGAGGAACATCAGTACTGATCATAAAGTTACCCAAGCCGGCTTTTAAACCCAAAAAACTCCTTTTCACTGGTGACCTAATTCAGGATCTGAGCTGTGGGCCAGATCCTGATCTCTAGCACCCCACATCAAAGGTCACTCCTAGGAATTCCCCTAGGGCAACCCAAAGGGTTTACTATTGTAATGATGGAATTCAAAGAAATTACAAGGAGGCTGCACTAAAGGTAGGGAAGAGAAAAAAGAGTGGAGAATCTGTAGGCAGGCAGGCAGAGGCAATGGGGTTAATCCCAGGACAATATGGTCTGAGTTCTGAAGACAAGCTGAAAATCTGAATGGATATATTCTTCTGGATTAATGGATATATTCTGTTGTGTGATTCCCATTAGCATTATCAACAACCACATATACACACTGATGGGAGAATGTGTCCATAAACACAGTTTGGAAAGGATCTATTTGAAATAGATGGGATAGAAAACATAAATGCCAGTTATATAATAGCTGATTTACAAGAGGGTGTAACTGAAAATAAAGGCCCACTCCACCCCCTATTTAATAGGCCTCTTTTCCGTCACTAGTACAATACCTCCATGTAACACTTCCTCTAGTTGGCTTGTGTGGGTGGTGTAATAAATTTACTCCTGGAGGAATTCTGCACCACTGCGCATGTGCAGAATGTATGTATGTCCCCACAGATTTCTTTGCTTCCCTGCAGAAAAATGACTTTCTGATGGGGAAGCAAAAGGAAGCTACAAGAGCGGTCATGCAACCCTCCCCAGCAGTATGTTTCGGGTGCCCAGGGCAGCCAGCAGAGAAGTAAACCACTGTGGAGCAGGGGGCGAGATGCGGGAAGACCCAGCTGGTGGCTCCTACCCTGCGCTGGGCTAGCTGCTAGTCCCAGTTGGGCTGGGGAGGACGGGACTTCCTCTTCCCCTGCACAGCATCCGGGGCTGTGTCAGACCCACCCCCAGATTTCTCCCCCGGCTGTAGGAAGCTCTACAAACTCCCCCTCCCCCAGGCTTCCTGCACCCATCACTCCTCAGGGGGAGGGATCCCTGTACAGGGAGCTGCTCCCCCATCTGCCCAACCGCCGTGCATCCAGACCCCCTCATACCCAGATCCTCCTGCCAAGCCTCAGCTCCCCGCACCCAGAAGCTCCCTTATGAGCCCCACTCCCCCTGCCCCTGGACCACCATGATGAGCCACCTGCACCTGGATCCCCACCCTACTGAGCCCCAACCAGTTGCACCTGGATCCCCACCACTGAGCCCTCCACACCCAGACCTCCCTGCCAAGCTCTATCCCTCCCACACCCAGACACCTCTCATGCTGAGCCCCAACTGCCTTCACCTGGACCCCCCTGCAGAATCCCATTACTTTTGCACCGAGAACCCCCCAACAAGCCCCTGTGCATCCAGATCCCACCCGGATCCCCCACTGAGCCCCCGCACCCAGATTGCCCCACACAGAACCCTCTCAACCCACACCTGGATCCCTTCACACTGAGCCCCTCCACACTTGGATCCTGCCTTGCTGAGCCTGCCTGCCCACACCTGGTGCACCTGGCACAGAGGGGCAGGGCCCCGGGGTGTTTCTGGGGCAGGCCCTGTCCTTGCACTATGTCAGGGTTGGGTGCAGCCTCACTGCTTAGTCCGTGTCCCGGGAGGAGCTGCACAGTGATCTCCCACCTCTGTGCAGACAGTGGCCTGTGCTTCCCAATGCCATGCTGGAGCCTCCACATTTATTTGACAAATAAAATTTGCAGAATTTTGCAGAATTTTAAAATATTGTGCGCAGAATTTAATTTTTTGTTTTTGGTGCAGAATTTTAATTTTTTTGGCGCAGAATGCCCTCAGGAGTAAATAAAGACTGTGGGATGTCCTAGAGACGGACAAGATGGAAGTAACTAGCCTACCCAGGGTTGCTGCGTTCCCATACTGTGATGTTATCTCAAGAAGCAGCTTGAATAGGGTTCATGCCAATGGAGGCTGACAATTGTTACTAATGAGATGGCTGTCTCTCTCCAATGACTACTTGGAGAGCTATCCCCATTATAAAAAACATTCTCAGAGTTGACACTAATAAGCACTCTTGTCAGTCTTGGCAGTGAAGCCAAGGACAGAATGGGGCAGGGAGATTGGGTTATCCTCTCCTCCCTAGATGTCCTTCCAAGTCAGAGGTGTGGCACTCAAACAGGGAGGCTGTCAATGCTTCTGTAGCTGCTCCCTGTGTTGCACCTGGTCAGTGGATAAATATGCTGCCAACCCAGCACCTTCCCCAAGCACAAAATGAATTTTTAAAACAGTTTACATTAATCCTTATTTTCATCCACAAGGTGGCAGCAAAGATCATTTCCCTCAGTGAGAGGCCTGATTAGTTACTACCCATTTACAAGGAAGCCCTTAAACAATGAATGTCGAAGTGGAGAGTGAACAGAAGTTGCTGTGGACGGTTTTGGCAGTGCCAGGGTTAGCCAGTGCTCCCTTTGTCACAAAGAGAACGTCCATGAAAAAACACTTCACTGTTTGTGAGCTGTCTGCCTTTTAGACATTCGGCCAAATTACCCTTCCCTTGAGCCATTTCACGATAGGCTGGACAAATCACTGGAAAATGTACAGGAGAGAAGAGCCCGCTACTGGCTGGGGAATGGTCCAGATCAGTGGTTCTCAACCTATTTACCATTGTGGGCTGCACATTCTGCTCTTTATGTGTTATGTGGGCCACATCCACACAATATATATACTACCTGTATGGCCCTGAGGATGTCACGTGGGCCGCAGCGGTGTGCTGATTGGGCCACGGGTTGAGAACCACTGGTCTAGATGAACTGTTAGTAGGAATACTTTGCAATTCTATAGAAGTTTTTACTCAGTCTCTTTTCAGAGCTGAGTCTCATTTTTCAAGAGTCAGAGCCCTCCACCAGGTCATCTTAAAAAATAACCCACGTTTCTCAGCTTTCCTACTTGAGCTGGGAGACCAGAGGACTTTCTGACCAAAGGGCGGGGAATTTTTAATCTTCGTGCATGAGAATGAAGTTGAACCTTGTGCTTCCCATTGGGGCTATGAACTGACTAGAACTGTGATGCAAGATTCTTCCCTGGGAGAAACCAAGTATGGAATCATCATTTTCTTGGCCTGACTGTTGAGGCTAGGACCTGAATGGAATTTACCACCACAGCAATCATTCATTTATTTCCACCCTACTGAAGCAAGAGTGTGAAGACACTACACCACGTTGTTACCTGACAGGTTTGCCATGAGCCAAGTCTTCTCTTGCCCCTGTGAGACATCTGGTTGTAAGGCTTGATGTCTTGAGGAGAAGCTTGTGGATTACTCATGATGATGGCACATTCCTTTGCTTCCTGTCTTGCTGGATGATGTCTCACAGATGAGGGTGGGAACGATTTCAGCGTGCACCTTCTGCATAGCAGGAGATTCTCACTAGGGCCCCAAAACATCAAAATACTTACACATGTGCTTAACTTTAAGCATGTGAGCAGGCCCACTGACTTCAATGGGGTGGATCACTTGTTTAAAGCTAAGCGCTTCGCGGGATCGGGGTCTAACAGTCAGGGCCGGCTCCAGGCAACAGCGCAGGAAGCAGGTGCTTGGGGCGGCCAATGGAAAGGGGCGTCATGTCCAGGTATTCAGCGGCAATTCGGCAGCGGGTCCCTCAGTCCCTCTCAGAGAGGAGGACTGGCCGCCGAATTTTTTTTTTTTCTCTCTCTCTTCGTCGCTTGGGGCGGCAAAAAAGCTGGAGCCGGCCCTGCTAACAGTGAATTTCCTTGGTTGTGTGTTTTCTTAATGAAAATCCCTAAATGCTCCAGAACTGGGTCTGAACCAAAATCTTAATACAAACTTTTCTGAACATGGCATCTCAGGCCCCTCTTTAGTATCCAATCTATCCTTATTGCCTGAACTTGAGTGTTATATCTAGATCTATATTTTTCTTTGCAGGATTTCATCTCCATCTCCTTTTTGGAGACTGGTGCCCAGACACGGACGATGGCCTCGCGGATAGACACGACAACTCAGCAGCTAGGCCAACAATGCGCTGAGAAGTTTGAGGTGTCGGATCCCCAGAACTATGGGCTCTTTGTTCACGTTGACGACAAGTGCCTGCAGCTTGCTGACGATGCCCAACCCCATCATATAAAATCCTGTCTTCTGAAGAGCGAACCCAAAAAAGATTTCCATTTTATTTATAAACTGCTATGCAAGGAAGAGACACAGATTCCAGTCATCAAAGAGCCAGACTTTTTATAATGGCAGAACTGCTCTTGTATTGTGTATGCTGCAGTCTTTGAAAGACTGAGACACTTTATCTTATGAGATCTTCTGACATCAGGAGCATGTTGGAACTCAGCCTTTTAGCAGTGGTGGACATGGTAGTAGTTGTAGATGCTGTCTCACTATTGGGCATTTCTCAGCAGAATCCATTTGCAGAAGCAAACAGAGTATTCATAGGAATGTTCCTACTTTGGAAAACTTGAAGTATTAAACCTCAAAACCTCCCTATGGCAACAAACAAACTCATAACGGATGTGGACAATGGAGCTTAATCAGTTGCTCCTGAGTTTTTATAGAAGAGTGAGTATCTATCCCATTATAAGTTATATAGGTGAGAGTCACCGATGCAGAAGGCCTGTAAAGGGCCTATGCACAACTTAAACCCTATTTTTGAGGACTTATGTGGTGTGAGTGCCTAGAGCTGATTCCCTGCACAGGGCTGAATTTCACCTTGTTTGAATAAATTATGAATCATGATTGATCTGTTCAGCAGCATAGAATTGTATCATGCAGCAGAACTCCATCTGTACCCTGGTATGTTATGCTATATGTACTGACCTTTGAAATACATGTAATAACAGAACATGAAATCCAATACTGTATGTGCGTGAAGAAGCCTTTCTGTGTGGTATACATTTCACTGAATTGCGTAATTTATGCACTTCCATCAATGTATTTTTTTCCTCTTAAAGACTGAGACTCCGTCACCCTCATTTTAGATGTACAATAGCCTTAATCAAATCTGTTGTACAGTAATGTCTGGTTAAATGTATTTATTTCCATGTGTGATCATTGTAAAATCACTTCCTATTTGTGGATAACTTGATAGTGTAAAAACACTGAGGGAAAAGGCAACGTTCATTATAAAAAACTGTTTGATTTCAAATAGATCAGTGAAAGGACTCAAGGTCAGAGAAGTTTTTTAAAAATACCACTTCCTTTTCAGCCAGTACTGGATGCTTCTGTTATTTTCTCAGATGTTTTTGTATCTTCAGGTTGTTACAGGAGTAAATACATGCTGTTGCAGACTGAACTTGCTGAAGTTCCTTTTGATTTCTCCACTCCTATTCTCCAGGGCTCAGAACCTGCCAATGAAATCTCACTGCAGGCTTGAATTTTCCATAAAATGTCCTGATGCAAAAGCACACAAAACCTCAAGCCAGCTTTCTGCTTCTTGAGTGAAGAATGGACATCGGAGTCCTTGGCTTAATCACAGATATTAATCCATCATGGGCCTGATCCCACAGCCCTTACTCAGCCAAAGTTCCCACTCATGTTAATGCACGCGGGATATGAGTAACTATCGGTGCAGTGGGAGTAGCCAATCCAAGGATTATAGAAACAGGCCAAGTTTGATTGATTTGTCGTTAGTAGGAAAAACACATTGTTGTGATTAGAAAAGGGGGTTGTGTAAGTATGTTCACACAGCACAACTTCTACATCCAGCTAGCATTAAGGAGGAAATGGTCGGTGTTTTGGGGGGGTGGGCTGGAGCCCACAAGTCCCACTACATTTTTATTACATTACTTTTTAAAGGGTCTCAGCCTCATTACTGAACAATGACAATATACAGTCGTTCATTCTGAGGTTTGAAATCCATGTCCCTATATTCACTAGTACTGTAGTTTGGCATGTATTTGTGTGTGTGAAATAAATATATATGGATCCTTTGTACTGGTCACCAACCAAACGAGCATAAAAATTACAAATTATTACCGAGTCTGTTACCTTGTAATGCATTTAGTCTTGGGTCCATGTAGCCAGGAGAAAGTGATATTACATTTAGGAAGAGTAAATAATATATTGTGGCTTCAAATATATCATGTGCAGCACTGAGGGATTCTTTATGAGAGAGCAACAGAGAGTCTTGTGGCACCTTTAAGACTAACAGATGTATTGGAGCATAAGCTTTCGTGGGTGAATACCCACTTTGTCAGACGCATGTAATGGAAATTTCCAAAGGCAGGTATAAATATGCAGGCAAAAATCAGTCTGGAGATAACGAGGTTAGTTCAATCAGGGACGGTGAGGTCCTCTGCTAGCAGTTGAGGTGTGAACACCAAGGGAGGAGAAACTGCTTTTGTAGTTGGCTAGCCAGTCACAGTCTTTGTTTAATCCTGATCTGATGGTGTCAAATTTGCAAATGAACTGAAGCTCAGCAGACTCTCTTTGGAGTCTGGTCCTGGTTTTTTGCTGTACGATGGCTACCTTTATATCTGCTATTGTGTGGCCAGGGAGGTTGAAGTGTTCTCCTACAGGTTTTTGTATATTGCCATTCCTGATTTCTGACTTGTGTCCATTTATCCTTTTACGTAGTGACTGTCCAGTTTGGCCAATGTACATAGCAGAGGGGCATTTATGAGAGAGGTTTGCCCCAAAGTCTTTGACTCATTTTCCCGCCCTCCCCGCACACATGCACTTGTGTTGTGCAATTGGCTGGCACTCTCCACTTCTGGTACCCTCCACCGTGGGAAGAGCCTTGGGATCCTTCAGGATCAAAGGTGCTGCATACGTGGTGTTATTTGGAATACAGCCCAGGGAACAGGGCACGGCTGAGCTTTGGCATCTGGAGTTTGGGGTGCAAAAAACTCTTGGCAGCTCTTTATTGGGAGTGAAAAGGGCATTTCTCCATCTGGGGCAGGTGAAGGGAACGTCTTCTCTGCTCGAAGGGGGAAATTCAGGACACCCACATGAAGCCTGAGTGATTCGGCTTTATGTAACATCCTTTGCAGTGGTTGGGGAAAGGAAATCCATCCTCCAACCAGCGGGCATGCCATGGGGCTGTAATATAGCCCTCCACAACCATTATTCCAGCCTATAGGCTCGGTTACAAGCTACTGCCCCAACCCCTGGATTTTGCATATATATATATAAATTCTTAGTCACTATAGTTTGCCAAGCTGGGTGAAATAATGGCAGCAAGGTATGGTTTCCTTTTAGCACAACAGCTGTAATCTCATACAGTAATTTACATACCCTAACTCCTCTGATCCTGAAGGACCCCAAAGTACTTTATAAGCTGTTTAGCGTTGGTAGATCTTGGAGTCATTTATTCCACTGCTCACACATAATCACCAGTGGCCAGACAAATGACACCCAACACAGCACAAGTGCATGGAGTATGGTGAGGGGGCCACCTATCTTTTCTAAAAGCGTTATTAATGGCCATACACACCCTCATCTGTATAAATCGTATGGAAAAAAGACAACAACCCATCCCACCTGCATTAAACTACCTCCTACTCAACGTAGCTACCTTGAGATTAAGGAGGATAATACTTAGCTGCCACAGTCCACAGGGCACAACATGGGCACCTAAAATTAAGCACATAGGCCATGATTTTTCAAAGCTAAGTAATGATTTTGGTAACCCAACTTGAGACACAGAAAGTGCTGAGCATCCCATCCTTTGAAAACTGGCCTCCATTAACGTTGGGCAAGTTGGGCTCCCCGGAAATGAGGAACCCAATGTCATGAGTCATTTTTAAAATGTTGTCCTTAAATCCATATTCAGACATGTCAATCAGTGGCTTGATTTTTAGAGGTGTCATATCTCCCATTGAAATCGAAGAGACTATTCACAGTGGTAAGGGCTTACTACACCTGGTGGATAAGTACTTGTAGGCGCAGTCTCTAGGCTCTCAGGGCTTTGGAAGGGGCTTCTCTCCTATATGTATGTAGAGCACTTGGCCACTTGGGGGGGCACTATATAAATGATGAAAACAACACTAAAGCAAATACTAATAAGACCCGGGGAGGAGTTCTTTGAGGGCAAAATACAGGCTCCTTGGTCTCTACCTGAGGTCTTCCACAAATAAAACAATCTATCCTGAATTCTGGAATTTTTCATCCTGAGAAAAATGTCTATTCTGAGTCCTGGAGGGTGCCATTCCTGACATTCCACAGCTCTGCCAGTATGATCCCATTCTAGTGGAGTAAATCATCTTAAGGGCTTGTCTAGACTTGGAAATTTATCAAAATAGCTAGTCTGGAATAGATTTTCCAAATTAGTTTAATTGACAAAGTGGATCCACTTTGTGGCTTAAGCCTGTTATACCAGAATGAGTGTCCACATGAGGTCTTATGCTGAAATAACTTTTCTGGAATGGCTATTTCAGTAAATTTCCAAGGGTAGACAAGCCCTAAGTCACCAATAAATGGAAACATAAAAACGAAATCATATATTTCAAGAAACGCACAGTGTCTCCCTCTCTCAAGGCAAGCCACAGAGAGCCAGATTGTGGCAGGTGACTGTGAGTGCTCAAGTGAGGATAGAGCATATGACGCCCCACCCCACTTACATCCACTGGGCCCATTCATAGACCCTGCACTTTCCTGACTGCAGGGGCTACTCCCTAGCACCACACTCTGTGCACTGCAGCCTCCCCAAAGGCAGCAAGGAAGGGTGTGGTAGGACTCTTTAACTGCGCCCAGCAAGCAGAGCTGGTCAGCCATACTAGAGAGCATTCACTGCACAGCCTTGATTCCCATGCACAGGCGGGAGCTCTCAGGGGCATTGTGTTGGTAGTACAGCTTTGCATAACCGCCAGCTCAGGGTTGTTGCTTAAAGCTTCAACAGATGCCAGCACCAGCAGTAATAGGAAGCAGTTAAGACTTGCCAGACCCAATGAGATGGTAGTTTCCTAGCTGGAGATGCAATGCCAGCGCTAGAGGGAAGTTCAGTGAACATGGCCATATGTCCATTGGCTTCTCTACTGAGACTGTCAGTTGTGATACAGACATCTTCCACTACAATGAGCAGCACATCTAGTCATTAGTGACCTGTGTCAGAAATGAACCAGTGAACACGAGGGGAAAGGCTCCACAGCCCAGATCTTCAGAGGTATCTAGGAGCCTAACTCCCAGTGAGTTCAATAGAAATTAGGTGCCTAAAGACCTTTGAGGAGCTGGGCCCACATGTCTTGGGCCATCCTGTCACCATGCTGCAAGGTAGTCAGAAGTCATTGTTTCTCAGCTGGAGGCCGAAGTTACAGGTACTGAATATGGCAAACACGGAAGAAACTGTTTGGATTAAAAGTGATTTATTTATTTATTGCTTAGTGTCTTTCACAATTCTCCTTTTTACCTAAAAGAAACTTACTTGACAATTTAACTGAAGGAAACTTCCTGGTCTGATGACCCAGTGCCATCATGTGATTAGTCAAGGCACAATTACTAAGTGACTCAAATACTAGCCCTCACATGATTGATCAGCAGATCGACCAAGCGTCATAGACTTTCAGGGGACTTTACCCTATGAACAAGTGAAGTTGTGTAAGCCAGCCAAGTGCTCCTCAGGCGTTAGTTGCCACAGAAACATTGTGAAACTATTTGGACATAATTTACTTGCAAGGCCAGGAATAATGCACAAGGAAAACTTGCTGGGCACAGCAAAGGCTGTAAGAACACCCAGCTTTTTAAAGTAACCCTTCCATGCATGGAAGCCTTTAGTGCCACACTTAATTGAAGCCAGTAATACAATCTGGCAATAATTTACTAACCCAATTACACATGCTGGTCATTTAGGGCCTGATCCAAAGCCCATTGAAAGCAATGGAAGGCATTCTACTGATAGTCAGATCATAAATTAATCCACAGTCTGTATTTTGAATACATAGAATAATTGCTTGTCCATTCTTATTGCCTGCACAGGAAAGAGAGAGAATAGAATATACGCCACAAGCAGAGTAAGACTTAGCACTGTGGCTGTTATTACCCATAATCATACACATGCTGCAGTCCTCATTGGGCCTTTTCCCTGAGTAAGCATTGCACGATTTAGCCCAGACTGGCCAATTGATGGAAGCAGCTATGCTAGCACTAGGCTCAGTAATGCCATTGAGGCACTGCCCTGCATTGGGGCAGGAGTGGCTTGGCACTGCCCCGGGGGGCTCAGAATGCCTCCCAGAGATGCAGACCCTGCATAGCAGCTAGCATGCCAGTTTGTGAGGTGCATCCTACTCCCCATGTGCAGCTGGACAGCTCCTCTGGCCAGTGCCTGGCGGGGTGACAGAGACATGGCAACTCAGCCCCTGAATTCCCCTGAGCACAAGGGATGAAGATTTGCTTGGCCCTTACTGAAACTACATAGGCTCTTCCCCCCATGGTACATCCACATGCGAGCCAGACAGAATCTGGCTTTCAGAGACAGGCTGAATAGGGCCTACAAATCACTGGCTTTAAATGGCTTTAAACAGTCGTACAAGGGGCTGTTTGTAGGGTTTGGGCACCCTAGGTTGACAAACACACTCAGTTCACCTCGTCTTGATCTGGACTGAGATAACAATAACACGGCATCTGTGAATATCTACGGAGCAAAAATGCACAGACTCCAAATGAATGTTTCTTTTGCCTTTCTTAGCATTAAGGAAGTGCACGCAGTTACAGGAGCGCTCTACACAAGAGGCATCTGTATATCTGGAAATAGTTATTTATTAGATAATGTGCTGGGGTACATTGGGGGGGGGGGGGGTTGTTCAACGGCTGCATGGTACCCAGCCACACCTGTAATGGGCTGAGCCTAACAACTCACTCAGTGCTCACAAGTGGCTTCAAGTAGCTGCAGGGGCACTGCAGCACCATACCGCTGGACCTTGCCTCAGTTGCTATGCCAACCCTCATGAGGTAGCTAGTGGCAGCAACCACTGGTGAAGGGCACATCTGTCCCTACAAGTGCAAGCTAAGGAGTCATGGTCAAACATTTGGTGAATAGTAAACCACAGAAACCAAATGAAGAATGGAACAGGCTTCATTTGCTCCCCACTGTTGTTGAGCTGATGGACAGGAATCAAAGAACATAATGTGCCAGTAGATGGTGCTCAGAACCTGCGGCATTGTTTAGCGAGCTTTTCTAGGGCCAGTAAAAGAAGTTGTGCACTGCAAATGACTTCCTATGGGCCCCTTTTTAATGGAGGTCGTGAAGTTGATCCCATACAAACAGCCTGATGCCTGGAACCTACAATTGTGAAATAGCGGCCTTGGACTTTCATACAGGCATCTGTTAACATAAGAGGAGGAAGCGGTGAAACCAACTTAGGTCTAAGGCGTAGAGGGCACCCTTTGCATGGCTTTAATAAGATACAAGAAATAAAGCTTAAACTCAAGCAATGTAAACTCTGCCCAATTTAGGGCAAGAAACCTTGACAGAAAGCTGAGAACTGCACAAAATGTGTATAGAGGGACCATCCAATTTACTTTAATATGTATGTGGCCACATTTCCAAGTTCAGATGAAGCATTGCATACTGGAAAATGTAGTAACTGTAGCCACATATTAAACTTGAGGATGACTGCAGTGCACATTGTAGAACTCCATGGCTCACTGGCCAAACTTTGGTCACTCCTGAACTAGTTTTTTAACACTTGTTTCTGAAAACACACTCATGTGAACAGGGAACTGTTGTGTTAGCATAGGCATGCTGGTGCTAAGTGGATCCTTCCGTGGTGATTAAGTGTCAGGCAGAATGGTGAGTCTGCTAACCTACATTGGTTTTTAAATGAGTGAAGTTTTTTTTTTGGTAGGGTTTTTAATTGAATTGCTGCTAAGAAAAAGAAGACTTATGAAAAGGCCTAACAACATCAGCAGGTTTGAGTGCTTTTGGGGCGAGAACTCAGCTGAATCCAGTGAGTCAGTGGGGTGTGGTGCATCTCCCCCAGTTTTTGCCTTCTCTTCCATGCCATACTAGTTACTTAGGAATGGGTGCTACACCACCGTGAGTAGCCACGTTATGGAAAATAGCACTCTGGAAATTATTCTTGCAGAAAAAAGTTTATGAATGTGAGGTAAGCAAACTAAAATTTATGCTTTGTCATTCCAGTTCTGCTCCCCTGGGGCAGTGAAGCTCTACACTGCCCCAATGCATTAGTGCCAAATCATGGAATGTCTGCTCAGGCACAAGTCCCACCTGGGTATAGGATAGTTGTGAAAATAGAGTTGAGAGGCAAGAAAGCTGAGCCAGGCAGCGTGTGCTGTGTAATCTTTGGCAGGTCACTCAGCCTCATTTTTCATGATACATATTTGTTATGGGGCTTATTTAAAGCACATTAAGACCCTCAGATGGAAGATGCCATATTATTATCTGGGAGAAATGGGGAGCTCTGATCCCAGAGCCTCAAAAGTGTTTAGGTGTCTAACTCCCATTGATATAAATGGGAATTAGGCACCTAAACACCATTAAAGGTCCTGACCCTACTGACTCTTTTCAAGAAACATACAAACCTTGAAAGTGGAAATCTGGAAGACTAAAAGACTCTTTTGAATACTTTAAAGAAAATGTATCTTTACAAAGGGGAAACACTGGAAAATAAAGTTAAAGCTATGAATGACGGGTTCCAGGGGTCCATGAAATATACTGAATGTGTAAGACTGGCATCCAAAGGTCTTAAATGTTTGGCTAGTTTGATGTATACATTCAAACAGCTGTTTGAAAGAGTCTTTGTTTTCACTGCTGTTTTGAAGGGAATTTGGATGCTTACCACAATATGCTGGTCTCACCATGTCCCTACCTGCAAGCTATTCTATGCAGCTAGACCCCACTGCCTTCAGTGGGACTCCAGACAAGCGTATGGGTCTGTGAGCATGTAAAAGCTTGCAGGATTGGGAGCTTATTTTGTGTGGTCTTCAAATGTCACTTCTTTCCTTCTCACGCTATTAAGTCCCAGTGCCATAATGCTGATAGGGATGTTTCGCCTTTTGCAATTCTGTGGTCTCATTTTTATTTTTAGACTTTTACCATCTGTAAAAGTTTCACAACTGAACAGAAACAAGAAGTAGGGGAAAAAGCTGATGTTTAGGCAAGAATGAAGGCTTAATTCTTCTTTCATGTCCACTGAGGCAGAAAGCAATTCTTGCAAACCCTACATCTGTCATCACCTGTTTTAAAACATGCTTTGGAACTTGTCTTTTATACCCTTTCTTCAGGAGGTGGTTGAAAGCTGAGGGCGGAGCAATGCCTCTAGCTTGCTCCTCCCTATATAAATGGAATTTCAAGCAACTCCTGCCCCTATGGGAAGGGCTACCCAGAATTCCCAACCACACCACACCCCAAACAATGGCCTAGTTTTTCCCCCCAGGCCCATTCCCTTTCCAAGAACAGCAAATGGAGCTTTGGTAATCCAATCTATAGCATTCTTTTGAGAAGTACTCCCATAGTACTCTGGACATGAAGAACAGCGAAGAAAGGTATGGGGAATTTTAAACTATTACAAAGCACTTTATAATTTGATACAGCTGTCTCAGCTTATGACTCACTGAGACATCTCAGTAGGAAGTGGCTTCCTCAAGTAAGTGTTTGAGATGCTGTTTAAGAGAGGAAAGTGTATATGTTTTAAGCAGGTTGTAAGTGTAGAGTTTGGAGGTTCATTTCAGGTAGTCACACAAAATGTACAAGCTTCTACTTAACTCTTGAAGCAAGTTTTTTGTTAAGACACAACAGCATAAGGCCTTAAAGGTCCATGGAACATTCAACTTTATTTTTTTATTCACAGATAATTCCAAGTGCTGTACCATTTCTCGCAGACTTGTGTGTACATAACACTTACATAATGGTGCTAAAAGTTACAGCATTAGACAGTTTTTTTTAATTCTTTGGGAAACAGTGCAACTTTATGCCCATTCAATTTACAAATTGGATAATTCTCAAGTACAACTGATTTCTTTACACCATTAAGGATTTAGAGCTTGATGTACAAACTATGGCTTCTTCATTTTTCAACCAGTTTGCAAACTTGTAAACATAAGTTCATTAATAATAAACTCCCCACTTTTTAAAGCTAATTAGTATTCGTCAACAGTTTCAAATGCAAAATAATTAAAGATCAAATTTTAATCATAAAGTTAGGATCCCCAATAGACTGCATGTAGTGTTCAACTGGAGATTCTTAAAAATTATGCTACTGTAGCCTGCATTGGGCTTTGAAACAAATCATTTCCATTTCAAATGCTGCCTGGATAACACTAACTCTGCCCAAATGCATTTTGTAGAACACCAGTTATATCCGAAAGGCTAGAGGGACGCAATAAAATCCATAATGTCAAATGGGAGGCTTTTAAGTGCTGAATCTGTTCAGTGTTGTCCAACACAGCTCCCACTGTGTTATTTAAAACTGCTATAGTGGTTGACATTTCTCTTCTCTTTGCATGCAGTTGTAGTCCTGATTATTACAGTTTCAAAAAAAGGCTATCGCTTTTAGTAAGGATTATTAATGGGAATGCTGTTTTCATTAATATCCAAGGCACACATGGTCCATGGCCAGTTGTATTCTGCAACAGACAAGAACAACAATTATAAATACATCATAGTGTCACCATATTTAGATTAATTTAATATGATAGTTTTAAATATGGAAATTAGTATCTACTCATTGGGTATCTGCATCCATAATGTAAATAAAGACTAGTTATGAAAGACTTTTCAAAAACAGTCTTGCCACTTTAAGATTCAGGCTATGGCTACACTGCACATCTCTTGTGGCAGTGTAGGATATGCGTATCTACACACCGCAGTGAAAAACAGGCCGCGTCCACACTGCAGTGTGTCAGTGAAAGGCTCTGGTGAAGGGAGACAGCAGGGAAAGGCTCTGAAGCGGGAAGCTGCCAGAGCCTTTCCCCACTTCTGGAGCTTTTTCCTGTGGTGTGGAAAGACTCCAGTAGCGGGGAGGCACTGTTACAATGCTAAAAATAGCAGTGTCGATGGGGAGGTGCTGCTTGGGGAGTAGAGAGCTGTGTAGCGTTCATACCCATAGGGTTCAGGCGTGTCTTTACTTGCCTAAGCAGTGCCTCACTGTCTCTGCTGATGTTTATACCTGTGCGAGGGGGCGTGTAGTGTTTTTACTCTATACACTGCTGAAAGGAGTGTGCAGTGTAGCTGTACCTTATGAATACTATTTATAAAATAGACTGAGCAGAGAAGCAAAAAATATGCAGCTAATAGGTAATGAGACATTTACAAATTATCAGCTTCTGCTTTTTAAACTATCATAGAATCATAGCACTGGAAGGGACCTCAAGAGGTCATCTAGTCCAGTCCCCTGCACTCATGGGGGTTCTCAAACCAGGGGTTCTCGGGACAAATTTTTTGGTGGCCTCAGAGTGCGGCCACCAACTCTTGCTGGTGGCCACTCTCTCACTTTTTCCTAAAATACTTGATTAGCTTTAGGATAACCAGATAAATATGCACATATACACATACAAATCATTGTAATTTATTTATTGCTAGCTAGTAAATCTGTTGTGAAAAGTGATATTAACAAATATACAAGTATCACTTTTCACAGCAGACTTAATTTGTCCCCAGGCTTGCCAGGGCTGATTAAGCCATGGATAGAAGGTTGGGGGAGATGGGGCTGGCAGAGGCAGTAGGGGGCTGGAGCCCAAAGCCCCGTGGCTGGAGGATGGGGTCCAAGGACAGAGCCTGAAGCCATGTGGCCAGAGCCTGGGGCCTGCCACTGCGCAGCCAGAGCCCAGGCCTGGAGCCTGAAGTCCCAAGGACAGACCTTGCTGCCCTGCCACCACAGGGCTGAAGCCCAAAGCCTGAGTCCCGCCACCCATGGGAAGGTGGGGAACTCACTTGCTGCCTGCTCCTCCAGTGTTGTGCCCCAGGTGACTCCAGAGGGGGGCAGGGCCCAACCCCTGCTGCTGACCCCAGCATTCAGGAGCAACTGGGAGGGGGAAAGGGCTCTACTTTGCCCCCCACCTCCCAATCACAGCCCAGAAGGCTGTGGCCGCCAGAAAAGCCCCTGGTGGCTGCATTTGAGAAACACTGACCTAGACCATCTCTGACGCGTGTTTGTCTAACCTGCTCTTAAAAATCTGCAATGACTGAGATTCCACAACCTCCCTAGGCAATTTATTCCAGTGCTTAACTAGCTGACAGTTAAGAAGTTTTTCCTAATGTCCAACCTAAACTGCCCTTGCTTCAATTTAAGCCCATTGCTTCTTGTCGTATCCTCAGAGGTTAATGAGAACAATTTACCTCCCTCCTTGTAACAACCTTTTATGTACTTGAAAACTGTTATCATGTCCCGCCTCGGTCTTCTCTTCTCCAGATTAACCAACCCCAATTTTTTGAATCTTCCCTCATAGGTCATGTTTTCTAGACTTTTAATAATTTTTGTTGCTCTTTCTGGACTTTCTCCAGTTTGTCCGCATCCTTCCTGAAATGCGGCACCCAGAACTGGATACAAAACACCAGTTGAGACCTCATCAGCGCGGAGTATAAGGCAATAAATAAGGCTGATATTGCAAGCTGAATTACCTGTCAATAGGATATCCTCCTTCACAAACATTGACCAAGGCATACAGCTGTCTCAGAGCATACTCATACTGCAATTGAACAAAGAACATTAAGCATTTCCATGTCAAATCCCAGCCTCTCTTTATTTAAGCTAGAAGTAAAAGAGCTTTGTAGATGCTGTTAACACCAATGATTTCTATCCTTGCTGGAATATTCTAATATCAGACCAAAGTTACCCCTCTCTCACACTTTTCATTGCACCTGCAGCCATACAATGTCCTTATATCCCTCTCCTTTATTCAGAACTCACTGCAGATTCCCTTCTTATGCAAGACTCATAATTCTAACCAATGTCAATGAAACCACAACTCTAATGTAGACCAATGTGGCCTCCCCTTGTGTTGGATTGTCTCTCTAGATTGTAAGCTCCTTAAGGCAGAGAGCATACCTGCTTTTGTCTCACGTACAGTGCTGAGCGCTCTGTCAATGCTTCATAGATTAGACAAGTGATGACTTGAGACTTCTGCTTTTTCCACTAAATTCTGTTTTATGGTTGCCTCGCCCTCTCAACTCACCCATTTGTCTGTTTTCTGCATCTATGTCTTGTGTGACACCTAGATTGTGAGTTCTTTGAGACAGGGACTGGTTTCTCTGTTACTTGTTTGTACAGTGCCTAGCACAATGGGGCACTGTACATTGACTGAGACTCTTAGATACTACTGTAGCAAAAGTAATTATTTGTAGTAAAGCTCAAAAAACTTACATCTGTGAACTCAACAAGAACCAAATAATATCTAGTAGGCTGTCACAGGTAGTGTACAATATACAGTTAAGGGGATCTCTTTTTAGGATAGAATTATGTACTGTATATACTCAATCATAAGCGGGTTCATTTATAAGCCGACCCCCCCCCCAAGATGGATAAGTAAAAATGGAAAAATTTTATGACCCGTTCATAAGCCGAACCTATAATTCAGGGGTCAGCAAACTTTGGCTCCCGGGCCATCAGGATAAGCTGCTGGTGGGCCGAGATGGTTTGTTTACCTCGAGCGTCCGCAGGCACAGAGGTAAACCTAAGTAAACAAAGTGTCCCAGCACGTCAGCTGCTTACCCTGACGGGCTGGGACAGCAACTGGTGGGAAAATTTGGGGGGGGGGGGAAGAAGCTGGGGGTCAGAGAAGTAACCCCTGTGACCACCCCCCACATGACCCCACCCCTAGCCCGGGACCCCCACACTCTCCCCATCCCATCCCTTCCCACCTTATCTGGGGAGGGCCAGGGGACGATGTCTCTGGCCTGGCTGGAGCTGCTCCGGCAGGTGGGCAGCGCGGCTGCAGCCTGCTCCGGTGGGCCAGACCGGGCGGCGCGGCTGCAGCCTGCTCCGGTGGGCCAGACTGGGCGGCGTGGCTGCAGCATGTTCCGGTGGGCCGGGCCGGGCGGCGCGGCTGCAGCGTGCTCCAGCGGGCGGGGTGGTGCGGCCACAGCCTGCTCTGGGGGGCGGGGCCGAGCGGCAGGGCTGCAGCCTGCCAGCCCTGGAGCTGCAGCTGCTTTGGAGGCTGGGGGGAGAGGAGCGTGGCCAGAAGCGGAGAGACTCTGGCCCTGCCTCTTCCCTTCTGTCTCTGCTGGCTGTGCTGCCTCTCCTTGCTCCCTCTGTTGGGGAGAGGGGCTGTGTCCCACCTCTCCCTCTCTATACCCGTTCATAAGCCGACCCCCTTCTCTGGTGCTTCCCTTTTTTACTAAAATTTTGGCTTATGAACGAGTATATACGGTACATTAGGTGCTGTATTTAATAAAAATCCCAATTTTCCTTTTTGGTAAAAACTGACTTTGGAAGAACACCTTGACAGCTGTGCTTGTCCTACTGACAAATGTATTGGGTTTTTTGCTAACGTTACACTTACCAAGGGAGAGTGCCAGTTGAAGCAGTGGGCTTTGAAGTGATTCACTGCTGACTGGTAGCAGTCATAGTCACTGATGGTCAGTCTATCTGACAGAATTTGCTCAGTTCGCTCCTTTGATTCTGTTACCAAGGATATGATCTTTCGCATGGATTCCTGAATAATCTGTTTAGCCTGCACACAAAGCAAAGACAACTTATAATGTGCTTTTCCTGACCCTAACTTGCAGACTATTAACTGAATGCCACTTCCTTCTTTCAAAAAAAAAAAAAAAAAAAAAACCTTGGGCTCTTTTAAAAATACTCCGTTTTTTAAAAGAAATACCATTGAAATTACAGTCCCTTTTGGGCCTGCCCCTTAAAAAAACATGAACAAATAAGAAGGGAAATCGGAAAGGTTACAGGTTGTGGGCTTCCAATAGAGCATTCATTTAACCTATTAGTTCTCCCTGCAAAAAGGGGGGAAACGCACAGTAATCATGACTAGACTTGCTGTAGCAGCCTTCTGGGAAAATGTATTTGCTCTTCAATAATGATATTAGAGAGTTTTGGGAGACTTTGGCTTTGGAGAAAGTCTTATCTCAGGCTAAAGCAGGCAGTCATTCTGAAGTATGGCTTTCTTGTGCAAGAATTATGGGGGCAAGGGGATATCCCCTAGTGGTAGAACCACTGGCAGTAAAATCTAGTAGGTTAGTTTTTGTATGTTTATATTCCCATTTGGTAAGTTACCAACAGAAGATGCCTTGTCCATAGATCTCAGAAGTTTAAATAATTGTGGAGAAAAATATCAGATGGCTGTTACCGATAGCAGATGCATTTTGTCATGAATTGGGGTCAATTTGCTGTAACTTCATTAGTCTCACTGGAGTTACTTTTGATTTACATCCATATAATGGAACTGAATTTGGCCTTATGAATGGTAGCTAGAATTTTTAGCTTTACCTCTAGATGTGTTTTCATCTCCCCTGCAATCTTCTTAGCCTCATAAATATCATTGGTAGCCATCAGCTTCCGTTTCATGATTTCAAGAGGCACATCAGGACTAGGAGTGAGATCGTAGTGTGCCACTGGGGGCAGTGAAATAGGAGTGGATTTCTTTCCCATGCCCTGAAACTGCACCACTTTCATAGAAGAGATGCTCTGCAAATTAGAAAGCAAACAAACACACACAGGTTAAACATCTCTGCTAGACAGTCATCCTTTGTGTTGCCATACAAGCTTGTTAATTTTCTAAACTTGCTTGGCTATGGAAGATATATGAAGGTAAGTATTGTTTTACAAGCAGTAGGTTGCCCTAAAAGTAGCTAATCTTCAAGTTCCCTAAGGTAAAAGGCCACCAGGTTGAACAGCCTGAATTTTACAGATTGAAGACCACATCAGAAAATCATTTTATTAGTACACTGAACAATGGGATGGAATGCTTTCAATTGCGTTTATGAATAACTTGGCAGTTTATGGCACCTTCTACCCAAAGAGCTCAAAGCATTTTATTATCATTTATTAAGGCTCACCATATGCTGGCAATATGTCTAGTACAGCCCTTTTATGGATGGGTAAAGTGAAGCATTGGGAGGTTAAATCAGTGGCACACTGTGTCCTCATGCCCCGTTCCCTGCATTAGCCCTTAGACCACATTTCTTTTTGCTATATCCATGTAGGAAAAGAGGGCCAGGTGAGGTCTGGTGCCAGGAGGCAAACCTGACCAGGAATTGCCCATTCTATTCTGCTTGCCTGGTCACTACGCCCTGCTTTTTCATCAGGCCTCAAGGCACTTGTGACTGGAGCAACAGCAGAGAACAAAAGAGTAGCCAGGAGGCTGGCATGAAACTCTCTGCTCAAGATGCACATAAAGGTTGAGGGGTTGAGGAGCAGCAAATGGCTACTGGCCCTTCTGAGGGTGCGAGCAGAGAATTAGGAAGGAATAAGAGTTCACAGTGTAGAAGGAAGGATGAGCTGCTGTGGACAATGGGGGTAAAGAGAGAGAAATGAGAATTTCTTGGTTCCTGTCTTGCACTTTCCAATCTGAAGGGTAAATGCAGAGACTGAATACCTGCAGCTCTAGATATGAGTGGCTACAGGCCTGAGCTACAAAATTCAGATCTTGAATTCTGCTTCTTTAGCTTTGAGCAGGCTTTAGTTTTTCAGGTAGATATTCAGAATCTGAGGATTTGTCCCGTCACCAGGGTACAGCAATTTTGAAGAGATTAAAATATATGGGGAGGACTTGACCTGGAAACCACTTAAATGAATACTCACTTTGTTTCCATATTGCATCACATGGCTGGTGTTGGTGTGTTTCTTTACTATCAGAAATTGCTTGTGGAGAGTTTCTTTTTTCAGATCCTCCTGCATGAAGAAATGTATATGTTTATAGATATCAAAATATGGCTGTTGTAAAAATGCAAGGAAAATTTAAAAGAGCCTTAGCTACCCCTGAGCGGGAGGTGAGTACCAGGGCAATGGCTATTAGCACTTCAAAAGAAATTAAATGAAAAGTTAGGAAACTAGGGTGAAATTGAGATTCTATGACATCTTCTCAAACTGCAGTAAAAATCCCTGAAGTGTTTCATTACTACTGTAAATTTGGTTCAAAACAACTCTTAATGAATGGCAGTAGCTTTTGTTCATATTTAAGGATCATTAAGGAAGCTTGCATACACTGTTCAGTAACTGCACTTTGAGATTCATGTTCAAAAACTTGCAGTGATGTTGCCCCAAATTAGTAACTTTAGACTAAGTGAACTCAAAATTAGTGGCTAGACTGTTTCTAATTTTTTCCACTTCAACACCCACCAAAGAGGAATTAAGTTTCTGAACTAAATTTAAAGATGTCTAAATGAACAACTTGCACAAATATTGAATTTGTCAGCAAAGTATTTAAGTTTAAAAGCCATCCAGTTCCACATTGCTAATGATTAAGAATTTAAACAATTTTTAATCTTAAATAAAACCTAAAGGATAAAATAAAACTTGTATAAAGAAAAACTGTAATGCTTAAAGCTTTATAATTGTCTTAAATTTAAAGCACCAAATACCTGATCTAAGTAACTTACCACATCAGAATCTTCCATCCAGTTGACACTGTACCAGTCACCTAAGTAGGTCTGTCTCTTATCATCATAGTAACATGCATAAGAAGACTCCCTAGGATTGGCAGCAGTAGTTGCATAAACTGTAAGACAAATAGAAGAGCAGCCTTTATTTAAGTGGTACTTAACTGCCTGCTACACTTGTCTGAATGTCATGGATTTACTTCAGTGCTTTGAACTGAAAAAAATCAGCCTGCTAATACTTTGTCCACAGTTGCTGTTGGTGCCACTGGAAAAGCTCTTTTCCTTTTACCAACTGTGTGTTGTATTGTGAGCATATAATGAAGAATATGTAGTTTTGGGAAAGAAGGCTTTGATTAAAAGCTACTATTCAAAAAGCTGCAAATACAGACACTATCTTAGTTGAAGGTGTGACGGGTTGGGTCACAGTAACCCCCTGGGAGCTGCCACCTGATGTGCCAAGACTACCTCTGCTCCTGTTTTCCCTGCCAGCTCAGGACTCCAGCACCCTGTCTTGCTGAGCCAGACACTCCCGTCTGCTCCAACAAAGACCCAGGGTCTGAATTACTGACCTCAAAGCTGCAGGTTTACCTGAAAGCAGCTAACAGAAGTGTTCCTGTCTTTAACACTCAGAAATCCAACTCCCAATGGGGTCTAAACCCAAATAAATCCGTTTTACCCTGTATAAAGCTTATGCAGGGTAAACTCATAAATTGTTCGCCCTCTATAACACTGATAGAGAAAGATGCACAGTTGTTTGCTCCCCCAGGTATGAATACATACTCTGAGTTAATTAATAAGTAAAAAGTGATTTTATTAAATACAGAAAGTAGGATTTAAGTGGTTCCAAGTAGTAACAGACAGAACAAAGTAAGTCACCAAGTAAAATAAAATAAAATGCGCAAATCTATGTCTAATCAAACTGAATACAGATAATCTCACCCTCAGAGATGCTTCACTAAGCTTTTTCCTCAGACTGGACATCTTCCAGGCCTGGGCACAATTCTTTCCCCTGGTACTGCTCTTGTTCCAGCTGAGGTGGTAGCTAGGGGATTCTTCATGATGGCTCTCTCCTCCTTTGTTCTGTTCCACCCCTTTATATATCTTTTGCATAAGGCAGGAATCCTTTGTCTCTCTCTGGGTTTCCACCCCCCCGCCCCCCACTGGAAAAGCACCAGATTAAAGATGGATTCCAGTTCATGTGACATGATCACATGTCCCTGTAAGACCCCAAGCCTTCATTCCTCCCAGCCTGACTCACAGGAAGGCTTGCTTGCAAACAGAGCCCCAGTCAATTGTCCTGGTTGATGGGAGCCATTAAGATTCCAAACCACCATTAATGGCCCACACTTTGCATAATTACAATAGCCCCTCAGAGTTATATTTCATATTTCTGTCCCAGATACAAGAGTGGTACATTTATACAAATAGGATGATCACACTCAGTAGATGATAAGCTTTGTAATGATACCTTACAAGAGGCCTTTTGCATGAAGCATATTCCAGTTACATTATATTCACTCATCATATTTTTATAAAACCATATAGACTACACAATGTCACAGAAGGATAGATTCTTAACTGAACAGCTGAACTGCCTATTCTGCATGCTAACAATTGGTATTAATTTGACATTTGATTTGGAATAACATTGAATGTCCTTATGCAGTGTTGTAGCTATGTCAGTCCCAGGTTATTACAGAGACAAAATGGGTGAGGTTTAATCTTTTATTGGACCAACTTCTGTTGGTGAGAGAGACAAGCTTTTGAGCTACACAAAGCTCTTCTTCAGATTCAGATTCACACGCTTCAGTTTAAAACTAAAAGATATGACCTCACCCACCTTGACTCATTTAATGTCCCTGAAATTCCTCTTTTCCAGAAAACACTGCCACTGGAGTAATACTGTACATTATTAACACTCATTGAGCACACTAAGGTAAAAAAAACTTTAGAATAACAGCTCCATCCAACAATGTGCTATTACCAGTCAAGTATTTTCTAACACAATGGGATACCTGTGCAAAACAGTCCGCAAGTTATCCCATTACCGGGATAGGAAGCCTAATCCTAGCTCTGAAAAATTCACACACCCAAAAGGCCTCCGTAGCTAAAGACATAGCATGGCATATTTTGTATGTTTGCAGGAATTTTTGAGTTCTAGGAAGAAAGTTGATTGTAGCATTTGTGATATCAATATAACAATAGTTATTTCTTTGTATATACAAGTCATTTTGTTTCAGGCAGAAAAGAGTTAGAATCTGGTGAAAAGTAGGACACCAAAACTTATTGCCTTTTTAACCGTTTGCATTTCATAATTCTTTCCATGGTACATTCTTAAAATGCTTAACCAATAATCAATTAAACCTTGCAGCTCACCTTTGAGGGTAGGTGAGTAACACACCATTTGGCAGATGGCTAAAGAGAACAGAGGTGGTCAAAAATGAAGTCTCAAGTCGGTGGCAGAGCTAGTAACAGAACCCAATAGTCCTGATACTCTGCTAACCCTCTACAATAATCCCAGGACTGTCCTCAACACTTCTGATCCAGTAAGGATATGCAGCACATTGGCCACAAGAACTTTTGACCATTTCAAGCTGGGAAACGCCAGGCCAAAAAGCTGACTGATCACTTACCATTGATGTCGTCAGCCAAATGGTTCATCATTGATCCGGATTCACATGCTTCAATGTAAAACACCAGCTGTAGAATAAGTGAGACATGTTAGGAAAAACCAGTGGGCTGGAGAAGAGTTTCAACTCCTTTCAAACGGTAATTAATCTGGTCCTAAAACAGCACACTATACATAGTCCTACACATAAATAAAGGCAAATTAGGTCACTTCCTGCTTTGAAAAACTGAAACAAGTGAAGAAAACTGCATTGAAAAGGTTTCTTAATGGCTTTTCTATGTACATCTCACATGGATCTTTTTGCTAATTCAAGCAGAATTCAACTAGCTGGTCAGCTTTTTTTTATTGGAAATAATATACAATTCTGAGTTGGCCGTAGCCTCAGTATTTTTGGGACATCATCACTTATACAGACCTAAACACAATCAACTATAGTACTCTGACATGATTAATAAAAAGTTTATTTAAGAAGGTAATCTAACAAACGGCTATAGATACCAATTAGTGTTCTTTGCTCTAAGTGACTTCACCTGTACTGAAATGGGAATAGAAACCACTTAGATAAAAGAATTGGTGGGTTGTTTAATTTAAATGTTAGTTTCTGTAAGTGTCCCTTTCTCCTCAGCTGACTTGTTATTTTGTAACAATAACCAGCAGTGAATCACAAGATATACACAGGCTTCCTACAGTAACAGTACACTGGGTCAAGGGTGAACAAAGCACAATAAGCCGAAGCAGGGGCAGGGGTGAAGTGATAGTGGGTGTTTTTCAACTCTACTGGTGATCAAAATATATGGGAGTCACGGGACTTTGCTAAATCAGGATATGAAACCTTTCAACATTAATCCAAATAAATCACATGCTACAACTGGAAAGTAAACAACTGAAGACGATCCAAAAATGGAATATATATCCCGTTTGGATGGGCAATCGATCTAAATTTCAGGCTTTGAATCATCTTCCTCTTTAACAACTATGATTTTATTGTTTAAACAATTGAAGGAAGTGCAGCCAAAGATGTCACAAAGATGCTTCCTCTGCATTAGTTCCTCTATTAATTTCACAACATCTGATAAACTGTTATTTACCTTTTGGTATTTTTTGTTATGGTACATGTAATAAATGGTCTTGTTCAAGTCCTTTACATGGAGCTGTAAAATAAGAACACTTGTTTTAATACCACCTTAATTCAGCAAAATAAATAAGAGAAGAAACTCATTTCATTAGAATAAATGATTCCTATTTTTTATATATTACTGCTTCTAACTATTTGAAGATGTAAACTCCAACAATGAAAATATTTATAAGAGAGTTGCTTGACTATTTAATGCACACTTGTACCCCTTTTGTTACTTAAATAAGTGATTTACTGTAGTTTGTGATCATCAAGTCCAAATTTAACATGAAGGCGTTATACTTTTTACCGCCAATGTTTTGCCCCCCTGGGAAACAGAGGTTACAATATTTACTACAGTGTGCACGATGAATAATCATGCCCACAACAGTCTGAATGATGCACTGCAAAGCTGAGCAATAAAATCACACAACGAATAAATAGTCTGTCTGGACCTCAGCTTTCAAACATTAAGTATTCCATTTTATATCATGGCCCAGATTGCGATCTCATGCAAACTGGGAGATCAGAACATGGCCTCTTATATCCTTTCCAAGAAAAAAATAGTGTGTTAAGACATTTAGATTTAGAAATATTTATTTTTATGGTAACTTTAAAAATGTTAAAAATAAAATGCTTACATCACCATTAGGAAAAGCCAGTAGTCCAGGGGCTCCATGGTCAGTGAAATAAACAAACACATGATCCTTGGGACCACTGCCAAGAGAAATTCAGAAAACTGACTTTCTAAACATTTCAGCTTAGTCTTTACATAAAAACCTGTTATAGTATTGAGACATGCTGGTATTCGTGAAGATAAATCAGAAGATGTGGTCTCATCTATACCACCTTTTTAAATTACATACTATACTTTGGATACTTATGTGAAAAGATGAATGACTAGAAAAGGAATGCAAATAGAAAGCCAGAATCCTAAACTGAACAAAACACACACCTGTCAGGGATGGTCTTCCTAGATAATACTTAGTCCTGCCATGAGTGCAGGGGACTGGACTAGAAGACCTCTCAAGGTCCCTTCCAGTCCTACAATTGTATGATTTTATGTATCTTTTAAGAGTGCTCAAAATTTTCACACTAGCAACATAAATGGATTTAAGTGTCTTATTCTTGTAATATAAACATTCTGGGTCATTTTAGTCTCAGATTAAGCTTTTGTAAAATAGTTTTATAAAACCTGAGAATCAATAGCTATTTCCATGATTATTTTTAATTTCAGGGTTAATCTAGTTCAGCTTCATAAATATATGCTGCAAATATCAGAAAACACTGGTACATTTTAAATGTGTTCTATGAATGCAATGTACTCAAATCTGGGATTTTTAGCCTTCTAATCCTTGATGCTCCATTAAGGTGGATTACCTACACCGATAGGAGAATCCTTCCCATCAGCATAAATAGTGTCTACACTGAGTGATACAGTGGTGCAGCTACAGCTGGGCCGCTATAGCGTTTCAAGCGTAGACAACCCATCTGTATGTAATGCACAATAGGACCTGGTGCATTATGGATTTTCATCTTCCCCTGATGTATCTGGAATATTGTAGGCCAGTACCAGACATAGTTAACACAGGACTTTCCATACCTAAAAGTTATAGCAATAATAGGAAGAGAGTCTAAAGATTCTTCTTTGTTAAGACCCTTAATGAGTGTAACTGTGTGAAGGAAGACCATGTGGCCAAGCTGCTCTGAATTGTATGGTTGTATTTATCCAACTTAGGATTCGACTATTTCTCCATTCTGCTAAAATTTAGCTATTTTGCCAGATTTATGTTTGTACTAGTCTGGGTTCTGAAATTCTTTGTGTATTGGATACTTAAAGGCCTTCATCTCAGAAGACCTCGTGTAGTCTGCCGCAGGGATCAGAAGGTTGTTCCATTCATGCAAATGATAACTATGCATGGATGCAAGTAAGGATAAATACTGTCTTCTTACTGAGTAGCAATAAATGTTGGGACCCCTGCACATCCACTACCTTACAACTATGCGGGGAGGGGGGGAGAGGGAGGCAGGTTGAAAATGCCCGTGTATGAGTAGCCATGGGCCTAAATGCAATTTTTAATTTGGCTAATGAAATGTTTAGCTGTGTTCACCTTTTAGGCCTCATTCCAGTTTAGCAATTTTGCAGCAGTACAGCAATATATTCATTAATAAAAGCTGAGAACCCTTCTCAGCACTTCTAATCTTGTATTTATACACTGAATATTTTAAGCCTGAGCTATGTAGGTGAAGCCCCACGTGACTACAGCTATGTGGCAATGACCAATTTAAATACAGTCCAGCTCTGTAACTTTTCTCCTTGATTCCAATGCCAAAATTCCCCTCTCTCTCCACCAACTTGTCTGCAGTAGCCAAGTTGCTCTCTATTGTGGATATCTAGATCTCAATCCACACTATATTTGGTATCAATCTGATACAGACACACACTTTTTGATACTAGATTGCTAAAAAAGTAGAATTGTCACATTACTAATTCCAAAGATGTAGAATAGCCATTGACCAGTCTTGCTAATCCTCAGTCTGGACAACAATATAACTAAGATTTCATTTAAATCCCAACATTACTCAATATCAGCACATGAGTGTCCACCCATATGATCTGAATGATCATATCTTGAACACAACTTCTATGTTACCTTTTTAATACTTTTCCTGATCCTATGCCCTTCATTGCTTCAGCATCACCTCTCAGAACAGCAAGGAAATTTTCTGGAGTAACATCCTACAGATCAAGAGAGTTTTAAAATTAAATATGAAATACAGTAACAGTCAACTTTATCTACTCACCTAGACAGACAGGTTCTGTACAACAGAACCAACAAATGTTTTACAATGCAGAGGAATGCTGTTGGGGTGGGCTTTGGGAGCTGGTGCCTATGATAACCATTATTACTGATCTTCATATGCAGCATTTTTCTTTTCCCGTAAGGGCTTGTCTATACAGGAAAGTTTTACTAGCTATACCAGTATAATTATACCAGTATACATAAAATGATATAGATACACATTCCATGTGTGAATAAAAGTGGTTCTTTGGTTTAGCTTAGCCCCCTTCCAAAGCAACATAAGCTAAACTGAAAAAGGACACATATTCCAAAATAAGCGTGTACGTAGTTATATTGGTATAACTCTATCTGTTTAAATTTACACCTTGGCATATGCCAGTACAACTTTCTGGTGTAGACAAGGCCTTAATCTTGATGGTCACTCACTGCAGTTTGTTAGATCGTGGCTACTCTTGGAAATCAGGCAACAGTCATAGTGCGGGAAACTAGGCAAACGCTCCAGTCATTGCACATGTAAAATACAATGAAACCTATACTTCGCGTCACTTTTATTAGGTGATCTCCTGTCGTGGGAGACTGGCTGAAAGTATCCTGAATTTATTATATCAAGCACAGTTCTGATCCTCTTCTGTTAAGCAACTGATTTTTCTCAATCCCTTTAAGTAGGTTTCACTCTGTCAAAAAGTTCTCGCCATTTAACCTGATACCAAAGGGCTACTGCTTTTCATTTCCAATTAAACAAGTACAAAATGTAAGCCACGTTTGCCAAACAATATTATTTATCCAGTAGAAGTCTCTAGCTACTGGCAGGATTCAGTAAAATAAGTAACTATTTTTTTAACCAAGTTAGGAATGTCTTTGTTTGAAAAGTTATTTATTACTTTCAATGAAGTGTAGAGAAGACAAGCACTCAGGTGACAGTATGAAAAATTTAAGTGCTGTTTTTATAGCTCTTTGCAACAGGCTTTATGGTTGCATACGCAAATCTCTGAGACTACCTCCAATTTAACTATGTCTACACGGCACACCACTGGCAACAGCGTGTAGGATATGTGTAGCTACATGCCACAGTAAAAAGCAGGCTGTGTCCACTGTGGTGTGCAGCTACACACAGCAGTGAAAGGCTTTGGCAGTGGGGAGGCAAAAGGGAAAGACTTTGGCAGCTCCCCACTGCCAGAGCCTTTCACTGTGGGAAGGAAAGGCTCTGGCAGGGGAGAGGCAGCAGGGAGCTGCCAGAGCCCCTCCCTGCTGCTGGGAGCTGTTAGAGCCTTTCCCTGCTGCCTCCCCCCACCAGAGCCCTTCTCCAATGCCGGAGCCTTCCCCTGTGGCACAGAAAGACTCTGGCAGCAGGGAGACAGAGGGACACTACACTGCTAAAAATAGCCATGTAGATGGGAGGCACTGCTTGGACATGTAGAGCTGCGTAGGGTATATACCCACAGAGTTCAGGCTTGTCTTTACTCTACTTGTGCTTCACCATCTACACTGCTCTTCAGACCTATGCTAGGGGAGCATGCAGTGTACATACTCTATATGCCGCCCTAAGGAGTATGCAGTGTAGACATATTCTTAGTGGCAACTTGTAAATTACTCAGATATTGGGCTACTGAGCCATAAACTCAATGAGTGATTGTTTAATCAAATCTACAGTGAAATTTAATCAGTGCATGTTTACATATTGAGTTATTGATTTCTTTTTTAATTATAAGATTTCCCCTCCCCTCACTCTGAGCATGGTGCAGAAATAATGGAATAGTCTATTGTTATAGTTTCTGCTCCACTTTAATATGCCCTTTGTTTACATCCTGGTTAGGAAAGGTTGGCCAAGCCATCCAACTGGATGAACACCTTCCAGTGCTTTGTATCAACCAGAGGCTTAATACTAAATGTATTCAGGAATATCTAACAGTCTGGGGGGTGAAAAAAGATTTACTTGGGTCACTAGGGAATGTTAAATCTCATATATATTGGTGAATAGTAGAGATTACTTCAGTTCTACCTCTTGTACATAGTCCTTTGGCACTCCCTTGTACACATCTGTGCCATTGGGTCTATTGATGACGATGCCTTTGGTTGGATTTCTGAAAATTAAGTTGGACACACGTATTAAGAATAAATCATATGCCATATAGTGCCAACAAATTAACTAGAAAAATATTAAAAGGTCATGAAACGTCGACAAGATCAAGCCCAAATATTTGTACATATTTATTTACAAAAGCATCACTCTTTAAAACTGATTTTTGAATGATCATGTGGAGGTCTTTGTGCCTTATCAATTACATATGCCCAGCTCAAGCCCCATGAACCCAGTGGCAAGACCAGGTAAATGGTTCTGAGAGTGCAGGACAAGGTCCATGATGGCTATAATCCCTGGATTTTCAGCCTGGGTGCTTGAAGTAGCCCTTGCTGGTTCTGCTTTTAAATAGTTTTACTCTCTTTTGACACCTGAACTGATGCCAGTGCTGTGTAATTGCAGTCACTGATAGCAAATTATTAACCAGCTAGTGTCACCTAGTTCAGTTTATCAATTAAGGCAGCTGCCTAAGGTGTGGCTGTCACTGTGCCCACACTGCTTCTAGGAACCAGAAAAGTTAGAGCTGAGTGTTGAAATTAGTCCAGAGTGAAGGGCTATCACTGAAACTGGGTGCAGCTGCACAGAAATACTGACCTCCTTTGTACAGCATTTCAATATTTACTGGTGAAAAGTGCAATGTAAGAGCTGGTTGTATTATAAAGGCAAATATGGCCAAAGATACCAAATCTGACAATGCATGGGAATTTCCTTTTTTCATGTAAAGTATGCTTTGGGGATTAAACAGGCTGACAATGGCCCTTAAAGATAGAATCATAGAATATCAGGATTGGAAGGGACCTCAGGAGGTCATCTAGTCCAACCCCCTGCTCAAAGCAGGACCAATCCCCAGACAGATTTTTACCCCAGTTCCCTAAATGGCCCCCTCAAGGATTGAACTCACAACCCTGGGTTTAGCAGGCCAATGCTCAAACCACTGAGCTATCCCTCCCCCCAAACCACACTATATAGGCATGTCTGTACTGTAAAGCACTACATAACAGATAATTTTTACTATGTATAATAAAAATTCAGATTGTTTACTTGTATCACAACATGCAAAAGTAAGTTACCAAGGAGCTCTGAATTTACACTGCCATAACTGAGATCAGAATCTTACTCTTGAAATTTAGAAATTTGCAAGGTACACATTCTAAAGTGAACTTCTTTCAGTGATGGGTGAAGTGGTCCCTGTACATATTCTGTGAAATGCTTAGGATTCTTCTTTTTGAGGTGCTACATACACACAAAGTACTACTGCTAACTATGGAACAGAAAAAATATACATTATATGGTTTAATATTCTTGCCATGTTCTTCACTTACTCCTCATTATCTGCAATGTCATCATACATCATGACAATGATCTGTTCATCTGGAATTCCATTTCGGTGTACAATCTGGTAAGCATGGCACACATCAGCCTGAAATAGAGCAGAATGTACTTGTTAATCTTTGGGAACAAAAGAAAATCACTTTATAGGCTTCTTGTCTAAAAGAAACTCCGCACCAACATCCTCCTCTAAATAACAGGATTTCACAATTGTCACTCTGAAGCCTAAAATGTCTTGAGTCAGTGTGAAGGGATGAAAACAGTTATAATCATGGCTGAGAGCTCTTTCTGTTCAGAATATCATCAGATTCTATCATCACTGGTCGCTGTGAGAACAGGATGGAATGTTGGAGTCCGAAGGTTCTGTGGCAGGTGGAATGTGGTAGCTGATCAGAGAAGCTGGGGGTTGCAAAAAGATGCTTGTGCCTCCAGCCAGGGCGAGCTCTGTGCACAGACTTTGGGAAACATGTACAAACAGCAATACTTCTCACTACAACACAGTGTATGGGAAACGAGGGCCCCATTTTCAGCTTTTTTTTTTTTTTACACACACGACTTTCTGAATGACACCCATGCAACAGCATGGGCTTTCAGTAACTAGTTGTAAATATAAAGGATTGAGAGCCTCTGGAAAGCCTGAGCACACAGCTGTCATCAAAGGCTTAATGGCTTTCTCCTAGCCTGCCACTTTGACCATGTCATCCCTCTTTTTGCATCCCTCCACTGGCTTCCTCTTCTCCATTGCAAACATAAACTGCTTATATTCACTTTCAAGGTCCTTCACAGCCTATCCCCACCCTACCTATTATCTCTCCTTTGCAATTGAAATGTCAATTCTTATCTTTGGTAGGCCAGTAATACCAGCCTCCATCACCCACTTGTTAAACTTTCAAACAAGCACATTAGTGGTTTCTCCCAGGCTGCCCTCCATGCTTGGGAGAAGCCCCCTGTAAACATCTGCAAAACTAATTCATTATCCACCTTCAAATTCCTCCTTAAAACTCTTTGGTATAATACCTACAAAAAACTTGACAATGGGTCGGCAGCTGAGACCACTGCCTATCAATAGAGTCTTACTGTTTCCTTGTGCCGCCCAAATCTATTTGTCTATATCAGAAGTCCCCAAACTCTGGGGGGCACCCCACTGGGGGAGGGCATGGAGGAACATTCAGGCAGGTGTGGCTGAGGCCTGGGCCAGCCCCCAAGTGGGGTGGGGAGGGAGCGCCAATGGGAGCTGCGGGGGTGGTGCTTGGGGCCGGGGCAGCGTGCAGAGTGGAGCCCCCTGGCTGCCCCTACACATAGGAGCTGGAGGGGGGCCATGCCGCTGCTTCCGGGAGCCACGTGGAGTGGCCCCCGACCCTGCTCCCTGGCTGGAGCGTCAGAGGGGGGGCAATCCCCAGACCCTGCTCCCCAGCGGGAGTTTCAGGGCTGGATTAAAACGGCTGGCAGCTGCATCCGGCCCGCAGGCCATAGTTTGCCCACCCCTGATCTAGTCAACATTAGAAAAGTTGCACAGATTTAATTTAAATCAATCCAATTAAACCAGAGAAAACTCCTGATGTAGACACTGAAACATGATTAAACCTCACTTTTATTGGTTTAGCTTAAATCTGTAATTTATTAGCACATGCTAAGCAAAGATTAAACTGGTTTAGGAGTGTCCACATTAGGGGTTTGACCTGGTTTAATTAGATCAATTTAGTTAAACTAGTGAAATGTTAATAATATAGGAAAAGCCCTGTCTTCATAGTCTAGTCTGACACAGAGAAGGGATGGTAATTGTGCAAGATTCCAGGAAAAGGTGAGGTACATTCCATGTTTTTAAAAAAATCTGCTGTAACACAATCTCTTCACATGATTTACTTTGGAAATCTAACCGTCCTTACTAAAGGAGTTATATTTCCTGTTACATCAGACTAGATTTTCTTCCTCCCAGCTCTGTAAACTTAAATATTTATATTTCAACATATACATCTGTATGGCACTTCACAAGTCCCTGCCCCAAACTGTTTACATTAAACACAGATCTTGACAACAGACAAGACAAGAATAGGAGAGGTCAAGGTAAAAACGTAAGATATGAAGCAGACGTGTGTGAGGTTTGCTAGGGAAAAAGAGAACTGGAAAGCACTAATCTGTGCAGTCACTCTTCTGACCTTGACGTAGATCTTTGGGGAGGATTTCTTCTGTGGTGCCTACAGTAAATGGCTATGGGCTTAGCTTCACAGGGAACTCTATCAGCATAACCATACCAGTATAACTAAACTACACAATACTGACATAAACTAAACTAGAGAAAGGCACTCTTATTTTGGAATAAGTGTGTCTGCACTAGGAATTATACCAATATAACTATAGTGGTATAATTATAGTACATTTCCCTGTAAAAACAAGCTCCAAATAGATGGGACAATAAAACCTTCTGATGTACAAATATTAACTAACTCAGAACCATTCAATTGTGGACATAACTAGCCTTTGTAAACTGGTTTGTATGAATTTCCTTTGTCTTCTCTCTTCTTTTCCTTATTGCTTGTTACACTCACTTATTACATCTTGACTTAATTAGATGGTAAAACTTTTGGGGGAAATATCTTTTTACCCTGTGATTGTAAAGCACTAGGCATAAATGGCACCTCATCAGGCCTCCATGTGCTCCTAGTACTACTGCTACTAATCAGAATAGAGATCAGTTGAAGAAAGGAGGGGCTATTTTGGGGACATTTAAAAGGCAAAAAGTGAGGATTTGCATATTCTGTCTTAGGCCTTGTCTACATTAGGCTTTGCCTGTATAGTTGAACCATCAAAACCTTATCATGTGGATTCAGTTATATCAGTTCACTGATAATATATATATAAACTGTGTTTATACTGGTATCGTTTATTCCAGGTTGTGGAATTGGCATAAGCTATGCTAATATAAGCACAGGTATACCGGTATAATTGTATTTAGGCTACAGCTGTTACTGGTATAGCTATATTGGTTAAAAATATAACACTCCTAACTGACATAGCTATGCTGGTAAACTTCTGTAGGCTAGGCTTTACATCATTTTAATCTAGATAGGGCAGCAGCCTCAGCTAGATTATTTGCCACTTGTTGCTCCTGTTATACCCTCTCCATACTGTGGCCCTTTCTCCTCCCCCAGTATTGCTTCAGCATCTTTTCTCTGCACTTTTCAACCTCCTCCTCAGCACTTTGGTGCCATTACTACCGCTTGGTATGTCTAAAATCTCATTTTGATTACTTATCTTCCCCCAAACACATCCTCCTGCACTGTTCTCATAGCCATGTTTGTTGTCTGTGTGACTGTTTTACTCCTTTCGGTGTTAGCACCACACTTTATCATTTACATTTCTTGCATCTGCTCTCTGGAACTCCTTTTCACGTTATTCTGTTCTATATCTGTTCTTAAACAGTCCTCATCATTTAAGTAGTGGAAATAAGGGTGATGCCAACCATTCAGGTGTTAACACTGTAAAACCTCAGTGCAAAACACTAGCTCTTTTCTATAAAACAACATAACTGATGCAGCTTCCTAACCATTGTCATCTGCTGTCTCTGTACATTTAGGGCTTATCTACATGGGGAAGTCACACCCACACAACATAGGGTGTGAATTTAAACCACTGTCATACCACCACAACTCCCCATGTGGCTACTTTTATTCTGGTAAAAGAAGGTCTTTTTCTGGTTTAGTTTGTCACTTTGGAAGCAGTTCAAGCTATGTCAAAAAAGCACTCTTATTCCAGAATAATGAGAGAGATACGGGTGTAATTACACTGGTATAACTGGAAAAATATTTCATATAGGTATACCCTTAGATGCAGCCCAAAATAAAGGTACATGTAAATCACTGACCAACTCTTCGGAGATTTCTCAGTCACCACAAAAAGGATGACTGAATCCTTTGTGAATAAGATGCCAAACAAATCTTTCAAAAAACTGTTAAAAAACATCCATTTTTGTCTAAAATAGGCCAAAGTTTTCAAGTGAGTAGTGATTTTTGGGTCCCCAAACATACTTTAAAGGAGTCTGATATTCAAAAATTCATAAGTATCCAGTCTCTAAAAATCAGATCCCTTTAAAGCATCTCATTTTGGGCTCCCAAAGGCCAAGTCTACTTAAGAATCTTTTGCCAGCACACGGGTGAGTGCAGAAACACTGAGGACACAGTAATTCAGCTATGGTTTCCAGTGGAGATGCTCACACCTGGGTGAGGCTGATCTAGGCCTCAAAATTCTGGGTTAACTGTGCAGTGTAGACCTAGCCGCAGTAGGAGTTAAGGCACTTTTTAAAAACAGTGGGAGACATTCTTCTTAATGACAACTGAATTCACTTGTTTACTCATTGTTCAGAGAGAAATTGCTGTCACACTGTGTTGCCTGGAAGGAGGTTGGGGTTTTTCCACTGCACCTTAAGCTTTTAGGTTTCCTCATTTCTTCCTCGGCTGCATTTGCATAAAGAATGGAACAAGAAGGCATGCATAGCCAAGACTTTCAAAAGTGGCTAGTTATTTTGGCCAGGTCCATGGGCGGCGAGCGAATGCGCCCTAGGGGGAGGCTAGCCCCCGACCCCTCCCTCCTCTGCCTGAGGCCCTGCCCCTTCTGCTCCCCTGCTGGAGCCCAGAGCACACCGCCCCACCATGCGCCCCAGCGCTGGGCAGGCGGGCAGCGTGGCCAGAGTGCCCCCGGCCCCAGCGCTGGGCAGGCAGCGCGGCCCGGGAGCCTCCAGCCCCAGCCTGGTCCCAGTGCCGGGAGGACAGGTGGCATGGCATGGCCTGGCCTTGCACACCATGAGCCCCAACCTCCCGGCCCCAGCTCTCGGCCACAGAAGGGAGCAGCAGGCAGGAGGGGGCCTGGTGGAGCGTGGGCAGGGTCATGCTAGGCTGTTTGGGGAGGCATGGCCTCCCCTGCCTACAATACCCACCACCCATGGCCAGGTCTATATTTGAAAAGGCTTGTCAGTATGGCTATACAGATAAAAAGGCCTGCTAGCATTGATGCAGCTTATAGTGACAAGAGTGCTTTTGCAGGTGTAGCTTGGTCCAGTTTGGCAAGCAAAATAAGCATTCATGATAGTATAACTGCATTGAGAATAGGGCTTTTGGCAATTTAGAAATGTCTCAGTCCTAAGTGACATTCAGGGGCATGCACAAGTCGGGGGAGAAGCAGTGGCATGGGCCCCCCAATAATTGTCAGGTGCACAAAACTCCTCCAGCCCTGGGTTAGCGGTGGCAGGGATAGGAGAGTGAGCTTCTCTCAGCCCCGGGGCCGTGGTGATGGGGAAGGAAGAGCGAGCTCCTGCTGGGCCACGGCAGGGGGTGGAAGGGAAGAGCAAGCTCCTGCCAGGGCCAGAGGAGGGCTGAGGCGCAAAGCGGGGCTGGGCGTGAGCCGCGGCTGGATGAGGCGCTGCCCTCTCCCGGGGGGCGGCGACGACTCTGGAGACGAGCTGGGCCCTTCCTGTGGATCACCCCAGCTGCGGCGGGGTCGCTTGCCTCTCCCCCTCCACGGAGATGGGGGCGGTGTTCTACCTCAGCCAGTGCTGGCAGCTTAGAACTGGTGCGGACCAGGGGAATACGACTGTTTAAAACAAAGCATTGCGAAGGTCCACGGTGGGTGTTGACGCAATGTGATTTCTGCCCAGTGCTCTGAATGGCAAAGTGAGCAAGCTCCAGCCACGGGGACAGGAAGAGCGGGCTCCTCCCAAGACTGGGGCGAGGGGAAGGCACAGAACATGTACCCCCCCCACCAAAAGGGGTCAAAGTTAAATTTCTGCACGTAGACCTGATGACATTACTATGGCCAGGTCTACACTAGGTGCTTTTGCTGGCACAGCTGTGTCAGCCTGGGGCACTGGATCCTGACTGGCATAGCTGTGCTGGTAAAAAGCCCCTCATATAGGCACAGTGAGATGGACAAAACTTCATTTTACCCATACAGCTTGTTTTGTTCATGGTGAGTGGTTTTACTATACAGCTTTGCCAGCAATCTGCATCCACAATAGGAGCACTTTGCAAATATGCTATACCAGTAAAGGGCTCCTTGTATAGAAGCTGGTAGACTCAGCACATACTGGCAAAGTTTCTAATGCAGACCTGATCTTACCCTGTTCATGTTTAACGACAATAGCTTTTAAATGGTCTCCTTTAAACTTGAAAGTCAAAACCACCTGTGTAGGGGATAAGGAGGGATGGAGTTCCCACCTTTGTGCTAGGAGGGCTGGCTGGAGCTACTATGGCTAATGGTGTATGGGTTCCACTATGGCTGCATCTTCATCATGGAGATGGAAACCAAAAACATTTTATAAATGGAAGCTTTAGACTCTCCCCCAGTATGAGAAAATCCCTAAATACAGCATGCCCCCCCATCTTCTATCATGCCTGTAATATTTCATTAGTGTTGGTATCAGGCTGCGTATTTTTTCTGCAAATATCAAGCTGCAAAATCTCTCAAGAATGTGTAAGAATTGCTGGCTCCACTATAGTAAATTTTTAGGTTTTTGTCCTATTAAAGGAACATTGCAGTGATTTGAAGTAATAAATGAGGGGCTATAACATCTCTGATAGTGAAGTATTCTTATAGCCAATATCTATTAAAAATGTCACCTATTTCTAAAAATACCTGCTGTTGTTTCATTAACCTCCCTAACTGTGCTTCACTGGTTCAATAGCCTGATCTGTATTGCGGATACTTTAGAAAGATTTCCCAGTTGCTAACATTGGTTTAATTGTAACAATGTTAGCAACATTGGAAGCACTAGTGTAGACAAGGCTGCCATTACAGCATTCATAACACCATCCATTAGACTTGTTCCTAGCAAGTTAGATGACAGGGTGCTAAAAATGACACCAGCAGCAAAACTAGCTGTCTACAGTAGGGATCCTAATACAGTAAAAGCTTTTCTATCCGGCATGTTGGGGGAATGTTACTCAATGTATATCTTTTCCACCTTAAATGGCATACAGTGCTGGAAAGCATGGTAGGGGAAAAGTGCAAAACTGGTTATTTTTAGCAAATTCCAAGACAACAGATTTCAGATATTTTATGTACATTTATTTTTGTCTTCAGCATTTGAATTTTCCTGGAGAAGGATTTCACTTAGTTTTCTTCAGCTGTTTTCCCAGAGATAAAGACCTCAGATTCTATTGCTACCTCTTATAGCAGTGGTTTTCAAACTGCAAGCCGCGACCCAGTGTAAGGCACTGGGTCATGGCAGCTCTGGTCAGCAGGGCCATTAAAAGTCCCATCAATGGTGCTGCCCGGCTAAGGCAGGCTAGTCCCTACCTGTTCTGACACCATGCTGCGCCCCAGAAGCAGCCAGCAGCAGGTCTGGCTCACAGACGGGGGGGAACCACAGGGCTCCACACGCTGCCCCCGCCCCGAGCACTGGCTCCGCACCCCCATTGGCCAGTTCCCAGCTGTGGGGGAGGGGGTGCCTGCCACACGGACCACCGCTTGCATGCCTCCGCCTAGAAGCTGGACCTGCTGCTGGCTGCTTCCAGGGTGCAGTGCGCTTCGTGATGCCAGGACAGGCAGGAAGCCTGCCTTAGCACCCCCGCTACGCTGCTGATCCATGTTCTTTATTTGTTTATACTCTGGTGGATTATATTGTCATTTAGGATGGGTTGTTGTGAGGCCAACTGCATGTTTGTTTTATTGGGTGTGTCTTCACAGCCATTAACTGACATTAGCCTAGCTTGAGCAAGAGCAGTCACACTGCACAACACAAGATGCAAAAAAACCAGGGATATTAGTATTAGTGCCACGTATGTGAGTGCAAGTGCTATAAATTGAACCACTCTCTCTGAGAACTTGTCTGTCCTTTTTGGGCACCCATGGAGAATTGTGGAAGGCATTAGAGGATTGCAGAGTAATCACGTTAGCAGCTGCTGAATTGTGCTAACTCAAGGTTTACTCTATACCCCCTGACAGGCCAACTATCTTGAGTTAAAAACACCACATTCCTGAGGTAAGGGGAGTATGTAGAGGGACAAAAGTTAACTTTGCAGCGGGGACAAGCTCATTACTTTGAGTTGTGTATGTTTTATAAAAATGTCAAGGTGCCAAGATGATTTGTTTATGAAAGATGAAAATAAATGAATAGCTTAAGTCTTGGCTTTATTTGGAACTAATTCCAATTCAGTCATCATGTCCAGAAACTGTAGCTTCAAGGTGCAAATCCCTAGTGTAGATAAGGAAAGCAACAATTTGCACTTGCCTTGCTTACACTTGGGGTTTGCACCAGTGCAGTGACACCAAATCTCAAGTATATAAAAGGCCTTAGATTACTTGAAACTATAGGTTCATATCCTACCAGGGATGACTCATTCCTTCATCCTTACAAGGTACAGTATGGAAACTGAGTTCCCTGAAGTATTTTGTGTATGGAATCTCACATAATATTTTAAAAGGTGAGGTCTCATCCATTCAGCATGGATATAAAAAATCCCATGGTACTTTATAGAAGAGGAGGGTTAGCTTCAGAGTCCTTGATCAAAATGTTCCTTCCTCCCCCCACAAGACCTCCACTGTTCTGTAGCATGTTGTGCACTAATAAGTTGCTAGGGTGGAGTTGCTGCAGGTGGCTACAAGATGCATTTCAGTGGTGCTGTATATAGATAGCATGCAAAATGGTTTGAAATAATTCAGGATACAAGATTATGTATAAATGTACATTACTTGAAATTTGCATCTTGCATGAAGTGTAAATGGACTATCTGCTTCCCCCACCCCACCCCATGTTTAACAGCTCAGGTGTCCGAGGCAATCTTGGTATCTTACTTGACAAAATAAGCTGTGGGTGATCATACTTTACTGAGTTAGCAGCAATTGAAGTAAACCTTAAGCTTTCAAAGAATAGCATTCAGTGAGGCAATGAAAGCAGACAAGCTAAGTAACGGATATACTGCTGAGGACAATTCACATCTTGTAATTTAATTTGCACAGACTGGACTGTGTGCGGAAATATTTAATTAACAGGTACAAGATGTGATGTATTCCTCTTCAATTTCTCTGCCAGAAATAGCAACCAAGTTACACAAAGCTGACAAATGAGCAGTGGATTTGTTTAAAAGATTTAATACCTAGCTGAATTAATTACTGTCAATAGGATAAAAATTCTATCTGCAAGTATAGTCTGTCACAACACTATCTTTGACACACCTTCCTGTGGAATAATTTTGAGCTCATTCCTGGGTGGCTCTAGAATTCCCTTTCTTTTATCTCCACCAAGCAACTCAGTGTCATATGTGAGCACTTTAAAGTATTTTCAAGGATTTCTAGTAAGAGAGGAAGCATGGGAGGAAGCAGAGGAAGTCAAGACCTGAGTTCTATTCCTGGCTCTAGCACGTGACTTGGCCAAATCATTTAACCTTCACCATATTTCAGTTTATATCTGGAAACTGGGGAACAAATACTTACCTCAAAGGTATGTTGTGAAGCATAAACAATATTTATATCATGCTCTGAGATGGAAGGTGTGATAGTAGTCCAAAGTACTATTTTGTTCCTTTAGTTAAAGGTTAGGCCTACTGGGCAACTGGTTTTGATTGGTCTCTCAAGGTGATATTAAAGCAGGTTTTACTGTATGTTGGCTAGACCAATTCTATTATAAAGAAGGTCTCCAATAAGTATTGAAAGCTGTGAAATTGTAAAGGGTTTTGTTTTGATTTTTCTTAACCTTGATAGCACTTTTTAATGAGGTTCCCTTTTTTTTTTAATGGAAGGATATTTTCTTCTCGCTTCATTTCATGTTGATTAAAATAACAAGATTCCCAAGATATAAACTTAGAAAGCGATGAGACTGGCAGGTCCCTGGGCGGGTTCCCTAAGCACCTGTGTGGCACTAAATAGGCTGCTGAGCCACTGCACAGCTTACAGGGAACTTGGATCTATTGATAGAAATCCTTTTTCTAGCCTGCAAAAAAACCCTACCATTTGGATAACAATCGCTATCTTTTAAAAGCTGCTACTGAGCTTGCACAGGAACAAGTTTTCTTAAAGATTTTAAATACAATGTTATTCCTACCTCCGTCTTTTTAAATGAGTGTTCTCCCACCAGAGTGTTGTGTGTAAGGGAGCTGGTGAAGTTATGTTTTAAGGTTTTGTTGCTGCATATCTTAAAGCAGGCCTTCAAAACCCTTAAGCTTAGATGTCCCAGGACCAAGTACTTGAACAGAACACCTATACAGTGTGAGATTTAACTGAATGTTTTACTGGTAGGGATGTAAAAGGTGAGGGGGGGGAAGTCGCCAAATAGTTGGAAGTGAGAGTCGAGGAAACATAATGGACAAGAGCATACAGAATTGGCTTTCAGAAAAACCTGCTCTAGTTCAATCATCTGTTATTTAATTTGATGCAGTAATGGCTGAGTGAATTTTATGACCTGCTAGGAAGACATCAGACAAGATGATGATAATGGCCTTCTCTGGCCTTTATTTATTTATTTATTTATTTATTTATTAAAGAGGAGGACACTATTCTGGCTTGTCAAGTCAAGAAAGAAGAGGGCTGAGCAAGAAAATAAAAATAAAGTAAAAGCAACAGTGGAAAGTTGTTGGAGGGTTAGAATGATAATAGGAAAGATCAAGTAGAGATTGGCTTTTAGATTAGTAAAATTTATTTATGCACTTTACTTAGTTTCAGAAAAAAAAACATTCCAAATTAAACAAATACATGACAAAAGGAAACATCTGTTAATCTGGAACTGAAAGGGAGATGAATGCAGAAATTTTTTTGTGCCCAGACTAATTCAACACTTACATAGGAACATAAGAATGGCAATCCTGGGTCAGACCAATGGTCCATCTAGCCCAGGTCTTCTGATAGTGGCCGATGTCAGGTGCTTCAGATGGAATGAATAGAACAGGGCAATTATCACGTGATCCATCCCCTGTCATCCCAGCATGCAGCTTCTGGCATTCAGAGGCTAGGGACACCCAGAGCCTGGGGTTGCATTCCTGGCCAATAGCCATTGATGGACCTATCCTCCATGAACTTATATAGCTTTTTTTAACCCAGTTATTCTTTTGGCCTTCACAACGTCCCCCAATAACAAATTCCACAGGTTGATTGTGCGTTGTGTGAAGTACTGCCTTTTGTTTGTTTTAAACCTGCTGCCTAGTTATTTCATTGGATGACCCCTAGTTCTTGTGTTATGTGAAGGACTAAATAACACTTTCTTTATTCAGTTTCTCCACACCAGTCATGATTTTATAGACCTCTAGCATATTCCCTCCCCCTTAGTTGTCTCTTTTCCAAGCCGAATAGTCTTTTTTTACTGTCTCCTCATATGGAAGATATTCCATACCCTTAATCACTTTTGACCATCTCTGTACCTTTTCCAATTCCAATATATCTTTTTGAAATGGGAAAACCAGAACTGTGCGCAGTATTCAAAGTTTGGGTGCACCATGTATTTATATAGCGGCATTATGATATTTTCTGTCTTATTATCTATCCCTTTCCTAATGGTTCCCAACATTCTGTTAGCTTTTTGACTGCTACTTCACACAGACCAGATGTTTTCAGAGAACTATCCGCAATGACACCAACATCTCTGTTGAGTGATAACAGCTAATTTAGATCCCATCATTTTGTATGTATAGTTGGATGATGTTTTCCAATCTGCTACTTTGCATTTATCAGTGAATTTTATCTGCCATTTTATTGCCCAGTCACCTAGTTTGGTGACATCCCTTTGTAACTCTTCATAATCTGCTTTGAACTTAACTATCGTAAGTAATTTTGTATAGTCTTCAAATTTTGCCACCTGACTGTTTACTCCTTTTCCCAGATCATGTATGAATGTTGAACAGTACTGGTCCCAGTACAAATCCCTGGAGACCACCACTATTTACCTCTCTCCATTCTGAAAACTGTCTTTTTATTCTTACTTTTTGTTTCCTGTCTTTTAACCATGTTGACTCTTCCCCAACATATCATATTCATCTGTGTTTGATAATTCTGTTCTTTACTATAGTTTCAACTAACTTGCCTGGTACTGAAGTTAGTCTTACTGGCCTATAATTGCCAGGATTGCCTCTGGAGCCTATTTTAAAAATTGGTGTCACGCTACCTATCCTCCAGTCATCTGGTACAGAAGCTAATTTAAGTGATAAGTTACATACCACAGTAAATACTTCTGACATTTAAGCATTTAACTAAGTTTATGAGACAGGTATTTGAAGAAACTACATTGCACAGTGACTGGTATTTGTATAATATTCCATGAAACACTCCTAAAAATGTCATAATGAACTGGACAGGTCATTCTTACCTGGTGTCTGTAATTGTACCAGCCATTTGACCCTGCTACAATGACAATCCAGTGCTTGCCTCCATCTTCAGGATCTTCAAGAGGAAATGTGCTGATTCCCAAGATACAGCCTAGCAATACAATTGCTTTCAAAATCATTTTCTTTCTTTACTCCACAACTCCAGAAACTAAGAAATAAATTTGAAAGACTAGGTCAGAAGACAGCAGAATAAAGCCAAAGCAGCAATTTCTGCATTTTAAAAATATAGCACATCGCAATACAGGTGAGACTCGGTTCCTATTAGTTTGACATTGAAGTGAAAATACAATTACCTACAATAAAAGCCTTTGAAGGAATACAAATTAATCTGAAATGGACCAAAATAAATGAAGCCAAAAGACTTGGATATTTTGTTCTACAATAGCTAGTAAATTGGTTAGGAACCATACATGTGAAATGAGTATTACTATCAACCAAATTTTACAGATAAAGATCTTCTGAAATAAAACCCATCAGACTTTTCATAAAATAGAATGAAAAATGTGTTGTTTCTTCAGTCCCTGCTTATGTAATTCACTGAGTATGTTCCAGGTCCTCTCCCCCCCCCCCCCCCACAGAGCATATGAGCCCCAGCTAGGAGCATGGGCTCTTTAGGTCAAATACTGTCGGTTCTGGAAATCCCCACTTCAATCCCTGGTGGTGGTGCCAGCCAAAAAGGCAGACTTCAATTCCACTTCCTGTTTGGGGAGAAGAGCTTGGAGAACTTCAATTTACAACTGGGAAAGGAGCAGCATCACAGCTGCTATGCAGCAATGCAGGCACAAAGTGTCAATTCACCATTCACAGCCCTTTCCAAAAGACTCAGCTAGAAGAGGCAGAAGGAAGTAGTGTTACTGTTTTGGGGGAGAAAGAGAAATTCTGTTGCTCTGCACCATGTAATCCTTTATGTTGGTGCAAAGTGGGTGTAAGGTGCTACCAAATCAGTATGCTATAAACAGCGTAGGTCATATTAAACCAAAATAATTCTATAATTTTTTGCCACAGAAGCGCAAGTCTGCTGCATCTAATGTTATTTAAATAATCAAATTATTTTCTTTCATAATAATCATTCACCTTTGGTGTAACATAAAAAAAGATGAGATGCTTCCCTCCAGCCACCCTAAATAAACAGCATTTTACAATAATCCAGTTACCAAAACCAACTTTTGGAAGCTAAACATTACTGTGATATATATATATATATATAAGTTGTTGTGAGGGTGGTGGAGTATGCTTCAGCACTGCTTTCTGAGGAGCAAAACCACCAGCTCACAAGCCGTAGTCTGTACTAACACTGGATAGTGGGCATGTCACCATTATGCCTTTACCAGATCACTGACTAGGCAAAACCAGCTTCAGTTCCTCTCTGTACCAAAACCATCTGCCCCACTGACTACCCAAAGTACCCCAAAAAAGCAAAGTAGCCAACATCACTTCTGAAATTGCAGTGTGCGGTGGTGAAGCATTTGTGAATGGCACATAGCACAAGTCCTTTTCAAGACTGGCTCTACAGGCCACCAATAATTCTGTCAATAGTTTAGCAAAAGAGAATATACCTTTGAAAAGAGAAGGGAAAACTTTTAATGGGCTGACAGACATACACAAAGTGCAGGGGATCACATCAGATCATTTCTTATTAACCAGAAGTGCTTGTAACCTTTGTATTGACAAATTCCAATACAGAGATGGGGTAAGAGGGAATCAAAGCCAAAGAAGTGTTACTATTTTGCCTTCTTCCTAAAGCTTGTTAGATCCTAGAACACTTGTGATTCGTCTCTCCATGACTTAAACCACTTCAGGCAAACGTGTGGAAGTGCATGCTTAAAATTTATTTAGGATTTATTAGACTGAATTATTAGCTACTTCATTCAATTGCAGTAACTTTTGTTAATGAGCTAAAAAAACATTTTGCTTCCTTCAGCATATAAGGAACTAACAAGCAAAGTTTGTCTACAACTAGATGGTTATAGTTTTAACACCTATTGCATTCTACAGGAACACAAACTAGCCCACCAACAAAAACTGTAAACTGTCCATTTTGCCACTCCCTTCAGAAGTTTCAGACATATCATAATTTAAGAGCTAATCTTAACAGAACAGCCATTGTCTTGGAGAGATGCCATGTTTACAGCATGAACACAAAGTACATAATTGTGCTGTGAACAGCAGATCTGAGGTCCAGGCAGAGATATTTACTCATCTGTGAAATACCATAAATTTACATGGTGCCTTACAATCCCCTGCCAAATCTGGTTTCATGATCAGAGGTTTTTGGACTATAGCTATACTCAGGCTCTCTTCCTTTCTCTGGTAGTCCTAAAATTTAACCGACTTGGGTTTAATTCTATGCTACCAGTTAAATGTCATGCTAACAGATCCTTCAGACCTCAGCATTTGTTTTTTGCAGGAAACTTTTCCTAATTTATTCACTGAGGCAGAATATCCAGATGATGTTAATAAGTCAAGATAAGTGATTCTTGTTTATGACAACTGCTGAGAGGAAATAGATGAGAGGACTAAAAATTAGAAACTAAGCCTTTCACAGAATACTTAGTTCTCCTATAGATGTAGGTCATTGGTTCAAATCCAGGTCATGTCAATCGTGACTGAGATATCATCTGATCCTTGCTCAGCGGCCTATGTGAAATGAGGTGGTGGATCTCTTGTCCAGTTTCTAACAGACAGATATCAAAAACCATCACTATAATTGGTATGAGTTAGTCTCAGTAGACAAGCCAAGGAGTTGAATGGGAATGAAGACTAAACTACTCCCATTCTAATGCTGGTCCCCTTTCAGATAGAGCTGATAATCATCCTGTGCTATAACTGTTACATGGATAACTAGAGGGCAACATGGCCCCAGGCCTGCTATTCTAGAACCTGCCTTGGGCAGACATGTACAGGGGGAAAAAATACCAAAGACTGGGGATTTAGGACATGTAAATTAATTTTTCACTGTAAATTATATTGAGCAAACCAAATAATGCCTATTCCTATCAACAATATGGCAAATCCAAAGTGTTATGGCCTCCTGGCAAATTGAGCACCACCCAAACCAATCTCTGGCAAGGTACTTAAAATGATCTATTCAATAGTTGTCCACCACTGGCAATCTTGTCACACCACCAAAGCTTTTCCTGACTACATGATCACCAGCCATATAGTTGTATTTCTTGCTACACATGCCTCAGAATTTTGTTGGTCTTCATGCTAATATGTCCATACCAAGAAAGCCATCAAAACCAAACCAGTGCTGATGGTGGCAGTTGCTGGGCTTTGCTTCAAATAACCTCATTTCTGATCTTGTCCTGCTATTTGATATGAAGCAGCTGACAAAGATTACGAGAATCAAAAACTTCAAAGGAGTGGTTTTTGGCTTTCTTCAGTGCCCACCTTCCACTTCCACACGATAGTCTATATAACAGTAGTTCTATAGATCTGCAGCTTTGCAGCAAGCTTGATGCCACAACCACACCACAGAGCCTGTTGAAGGGCCCAAAACATGGCAGCAGCTGCTGCTATACATGTGTCTACATCTTTCAAGCACCCTGCAGCACTATCTATAACTCTGCCCAAATGTTTAAAAGCTGCCACCTGCTCAACGTCTCTCTGACAGGTTAATACTGAGCTGGTTGTAATCTGGAGCTGGAGTCTGCTTGATGGTAATGGCCAGGAACTTAATTTTATCTGGATTAATAAACAGACCAATGTGTGCTGCTTCTTGCTCAACCAGATTGGCCATCAGCTGTAGTGATTCACCAAACTGAGTCAACAAGGCAGTGCCATTGGCATATTCAAGATCTCAAAGCAGAATGGAGATCAGCTCAATGTCTAATAGACCTTAACTTTTAAATAGAGATTAATTTCTATACAACATTTGCAGTGTTTACTTTTCAGTCCTATTTGTCTTTCTTGTTCTGTTTCATGATTTAGTCACTTTGTTTTAAATTTAGAACAGAAAAAAGTAATTAAAATAGACAGAGCAATACTAGCAAGTTGCAAAAAAATAATTTACAAATGCTAAAATCTGCAGGGTTTTCCAAATACCTTTTAGAACAAACTCAAACAGCAAATGTGTAACAAAGAAAGCTGCTATACCGAAGTCACTGCTTGATTCTAACTTTTAAAAAATGTTTGTCTGAAGGACAAACCTAGACTGTTGGAAAGGTGTTAGGTAGATTAAAAAGACAGTGTTCTGTGCTGTGTTGAAAGAGGACACCAGACCAGTTGTCATAACTATGAAGGGAAGGGTAACAGCTCTCTGTGTACAGAGACTCCAAATCCTTTTACCTGTAAAGGGTTAAGAGGCTCGGGTAACCTGGCTGACGCCTGACCCGAAGGACCAATAAGGAGACAAGATACTTTCAAATCTTGGGGGGGGAAAGGTTTGTGTGTGTGCTCTTTGTTTTAACGAGTGGTTCGCTCTTGGGACTGAGAGGGACCAGACATCAATCCAGGTTCTCCCCATCTTTCTAAACAAGTCTCTCCTATTTCAAACTAGTAAGTAAAAAGACAGCAAGGCGTCTTAGATTTACTTTGTTTTCTCAACTTGTAAATGTACCTTTTTACCAGAGTGTGTATCTTTGTTTGCTGTACTTTGAACCTAAGACAGAGGGGGGTCCTCTGAGCTCTTTAAGTTTGATTACCCTGTAA
>NW_020664447.1:72952377-72962425 GCF_002925995.2 Terrapene triunguis
CCCTACATTTGAACCCTAAAGTTCAAAGTGGGGATCCAGCCTTGACACCAGTAATGTGAGGAAAAAAAATATTCCTTGTCACATGCTATACCTTCAGGTCACAAATTGCAACAGGAAACCTGTTCAATTAGTTTGATTACCAAAGATTCACAGGCACACAATAAACATATTACAATTGTAATAAGTTCCTCATTTGTTTTAAATAAAAGACACAGAACTGCAATTTTCAGTCTAGTAATAAAGTAGAACCTTGGGAATACATGTTATGAGCAGTATGTCTTGTTATAGAAGACATAAAGAAATGGTCTCTATCCTGAAGGGTTTAAAATTCACACAAAGATCAGATGATGTGCTGGGTGACCCAGATGATGGTGATAATTTAAATCTAATTACCTAGTCACCTTAGATACAGCAATTTTAATACCTGATTATAAGATGTCTTCACTATATTTAGAATGATAAATATTGCAGTTGTTTACAGCTACAGTAGAACACCAGAGTTACGAAAACCAGAGTTACAAACTAACTGGTCAACCACACACACCTCATTTGGAACTGGAAGTACGCAATCAAGCAGCAGAGACGCACAAAAAAGCAGATACTGTACAATACAGGACTGTGTTAAACAAACTACTAAAAAAGGGAAAGTTTTTTAAAAAGTGACACAGTAAGGAAACTGTTTCAGTGCTTGTTTCATTTAAATTAGCATGATTAAAAGCAGCACTGTTCTTCTGCATAGTAAAGTTTCAATGCTGTATTAAGTCAATGTTCAGTTGTAAACTTTTGAACAGCCATAATGTTTTGTTCTGAGTTACAAACATTTCAGAGTATGAACCTCCATTCCTGAGGTTTGTAACTCTGAGGTTCTACTGTACTTAACTAGTTCTCTATTAATGCATTAACTGAAATATGGCAAACTATAGCCTCTATAGCAGAGCTACTATAAATGAAATAAGTAATTGACTTTCTTTAAATGAATTTAGTGAGTAAACACTGGATCTGGAGGAATCTAGTTTTTCTAAACAGCTTTTAATTTCTTTGATTAAATTCTACGCTAATTGAGCTGTCAGTTCAAAATTCCAATCATCTAGGAAATATTTTACTGTAATTTGCTTCACTTCAGCTGCTTTTCTCATTATCCACTGGCCACCTTGTTTAAAAATCAAGTCACAATTCCATTCCAATGGAAGGTATTTTCATAGTGCTAATCACTGTAGTATCTAGGTGCTGAGTTTCCCAGGAAAACTGGGGGAAGGCCCAACACACAAGTCATATAAAACTCATTCTGCGACTAATGCCAACATGTCAAAATTTGGGTATCTAAAGTTAAGCACCCAAATACAGTAGAACCTCAGTTACAAACATCTCAGGAATGGAGGTTGTTTGTAAATCTGAAATGTTCGTAACTCTGAACAAAACATTATGGGTCTTTCAAAAGTTTACAACTGAACATTTACTTACTACAGCTTTGAAACTTTACTATTCAGAAGAACAATGCTGCTTTTGACCATCTTAATTTAAATAAAACAAGCACAGAAACAGTTTCCTTACCTCAATTTTTTTTTAAACTTTCCCTTTTTTTAGTAGTTTACATTTAACAGTGCTGTACTGTATTTGCTTTTGTTTGTCTCTGCTGCTGTCTGGTTGCATACATCCAGTTCCAAATGAGGTGTGTGGTTGACCGGTCAATTCGTAACTCTAGTGTTCGTAGCCGAGGTTCTACGGTAAGTGGCTGGATCAGAAGTGCCAAGTACCCATAGCTCACACTGAAATCAGCATGTAGCAAATGTCCTAATTTCTATAATTCAATGGGGATTTTCCCACTTTAATTCCCTTTTAAAAATATAAAATTTTGCAAGCAGTAGAGGAAGGGATTAGAAATCAATAGTTACTGCATGAAGCTTTACTAAATCCGCTAGTGATTGATGTATACATTTATTATTACTGGAATTAGTGGTTTGTTGTGATCATTTATGCAAAAAATGGTACAGTCATTGAAAATGTGCAAAGGCCATATTTACAGTAAATAAAGTATTCCAGTCCACATTTTAATCGACAGCCTTTATTTTACAATAAAAATTGTGTAAAGCAATTTAACAATTAACCTTAAGTTTAAAATTGCTTCAAACTGCTATCCAGTGCTAGCTCATCCATTCCTACAGCAGCAGGAACAGTGACATGCCCCCATTTCCCAGCGAAAATGAGACCGCAGCTCCTCCCTGTGACTGAGACAAACCACTAGCCCTATTCTTAAGATCCTATGAAGTCCAGGTTGTAATATGACACTTCGAGGTCTCAAGTGAAATCGGTTCAGCTGTTAAATCCACCTACTCACATACTTAACATGTAGGGACATTCTGTTAGTATTTTTTTTTATCATGAAATCGCACTCCAAGCTGAAGGTACAAATATCAATGCAGAAATTATTTATATAATGTGTTATGCATCATCCTGTAAACAAGACCACTATTTCTTTGAGCGTGAACAGGGTAAAAGATAGGCACTTTGGTCAGCCATGGTAGAACAAGTTGGTTATGACACCTGAACAGCGAGGAGGGTGGTTTGGGGAAATAAGTAACTAGAAAACTTTGTACTTTTAACATTTTTCTGATTGTTTATTACTATTTGTCTTGCCATTTTATATTTTAGACTTTTCAGGGGAGGAACAGTGTCATACTGTGTATTTCTACAGTGTTCAGTCCAACCCTGATTAGAGTTTGGGGCACTATAATATAAATGTTTAACAGATTTTCATATAAAGCTAATACTGCCCACCTCAACTGTAAATAAATGCATTTATGTGCAGTAGGGCATTTCCAACTTTATCTGCAGTGTGTGGGGAAAGTCCATTACCTATACAGGAAATTTTTAATTCTTTGACTAGTGTTCCAATGAAAACCTTATCCTAGAGCAGTGGCTCTCAACCTTTCCAGACTACTGTACCCCTTTCAGGAGACTGATTTGTCTTGCGTACCCCCAAGTTTCACCTCACTTAAAAAAACTACTTGCTTACAAAATCAGACAAAAATACAAAAAAGTGTTTCATCCACACTATTACTGAAAAATTGCTTACTTTTTCATTTTTTGCCATATAATTATAAAATCAATTGGAATATAAATATTCTACTTACATTTCAGTGTATAGTATATAGAGAAGTATAAACAAGTCATTGTCTATATGAAACTTTACTTTGTACTGACTTCCTTAATGCATTTATGTAGCTTGTTATAAAACTAGGCAAATATCTAGATGAGTTGATATAGCCGCTGGAAGATCTCTGCCTATTCCAAGGGGTATGTGTAGCCCTGGTTGAGAACCACAGTACTAGAGGATCAAATCTGTGCATGCCGGACAGTAAGAGACAGTTTCTCCCACAAAAATGTTCACACTTTCTTCTACGCTCTTCCCTTTATGCACAAAATGCTTTTCCTGAGCTGCTCTTCAAAGCCAGTACCTCCCTCCACATTCATCTGTGCTGATGAACAACTTTAAGTGTGAGAAGAGAAACTGACTAACAACGGCTAGACTGAGGTGCAACGGGTGATGGTCCTTATGTTTAACAACCAACAAATGCTCAAGCTGAAGCTATTCCTCAGTTTGACCACTTTATTTGTATATTTTTCCTCTACACTTGCATCTACTTTTAGATTGCGCAGGCACTATGGCTTCCTTTGTTTATTCAGTGCCTAGCACATTATGGGTGCTATTGGAAACAAATAGACGTCAAGTGGATCTAGTTTTTAAGTCAGTCAGTGGTGCTCATAAAATGTTGTATGAATTTATTATTACTAATGATACTGATCACTTAGAACAGGCTCCTAAGTGACTTCCCCACAACACTCTCTTATGCAAAAGTTTCCTTAAGAAAGTCACAGGTGCAGTTTTCTTTCAGTTCCTGCTTACCATTTCCTTATCTCAGTATGAACTGCTGCACCTGGATTTTGTAGCTGATCAAATGTTTCTCTACTTAAAACAACTTATGCTTTCTTGTGTCATGGGTTTGTTTTACACCACTACCACTAAGAAAGGCTGGATACTGAAATGGACACCCAGGAATTAACAAGCAGAATTACTCTTAGCCCCTCATATTCTTGATTAAAACTCCTGGGCCGGTGGGTCAACGACTACTAGTTGTAGCCTGTTGATTTTAAGGGGTCTTGGTACAGTATTAGTGGGAATGAGACATTCCCCCCCCCCCCATCCCCTACCTACTCTTTGTGTGGTCCAGGTCCACAGCGAGCTGAGGAAAGCCCATCCTCCCGCCAACAACGCACCTGTACCCACTGCCCCCCGCGGGCTGCTATGACCAGACAGGCCGGAGCCTTGCTCTGTCCCTTTCCCAGTTCAGTGCCCCGGCCCCCAGCACAGGGTGGATCCCCGGCGCGCCCCTGCCCGCTGGTGCCCAGAGCCCCAGCAGGGCGAGGTCCCTCATCCCCCGCCCCCATCCCTACAGCCATTTCTTCCCCCCGATCCCCAGAAGGGCTCCCCTCCGCCCAGCCCCCCCCGGCTCTGCCCCCGCTCCCCGCCCCGCGTGCCCAGGGCGCAGGCTGCTTTCCCTTCGCCCGCCCAGGCAGCGCTGCCTCCCTCCAGGCCGGAGGGGGCCGGATCTTACCCAGACCAGGTACTAGGCGGGAATCGCCCCTGTCTCCTCACACGCACCTCGGCTGCTGTGATTTGCGGCTGACGGCTGGGGGGACTGTATAGAGCCAGCCGGCCTCAGGCTGGGCGGGGAGACGGGTGAGTGGCGGCGCCATCGGCCAATCCTGTCAGTGCAGAGGCGCAGCCCGAGGCCGTCCAAATGGACACTACACTTCCCAGAATGCTGTGCTCTGCCTCCGGCAGCAAAGCCAACGGCCCTCGGTGCAATGCATGCTGGGAGTCGTAGTGCTGGGGTGTTCAATGTGAAATATAAGGGATCGGCACAGTTTGGCACGAGATGGTTGTGACCCACTGAGAACGCAACCTGGGTAAGATCTAGGCTACAGCCCACCCTTGAGGTGACCATCGTTGTTGGGTGGAAATAAGGGAAAACCACATGCAAATTGAGGGACAAAACTTTATTTTAAGGAACATTTTAGGGAAATGCCATTTTCCTTAGCATAGTATATATATTTTTTGCATCATAAAAAGCATAAACCACCACAAGCCCATTTTCCCTTTTGAAGTACAGTAGCCTTTAAATTCACCCTTCCCTTTTTCGGTTTAAAAACAAGTATAAAATCACATCCCAGACTGAAATAGCTAAATTAGTACAAAAACTGTTTGTAGACCTTATAACTTTGCTGAGTCAATGTAAGGGTTGCAGCTTTGAATCTTTAACAAAGAAGTTCTTTCCCAAAATATTAGTACTTCAATTAAATAAGTGTTAAGAAATTAAAACAAAAAATACCAGAAAACTTTCAACTTTAAAGTTTTACAAAAAATATATATAGCTATACTGGCAAATGTCCTAATGTAGACAACTTCTAGCAGCAAAAATGTGCTTTTGCCAGCATCGCTTATATCAGCTCCCCGAACGAAATAAGTTACATGAGAAAAAGCACATTTTTGAAGTATAACTGTCTACACTAGGCCTTTTGACAGTATAAAAATGTCATCAAAATTCACATAACCAACGGACATTGTTATACAAGCAAAAATTTCTAATGTAGATCTGGTCTATGTAGATTAGGGATAAGATTCCCTTGCCTTCTCAATTGCTCAGCTTTCACTCAAATTATAATAGCTATTCACTAGGTTTCTTGTCCCAATAGAGTCTAAATTACACAAGACCTGAATTTCTAATGGAAAAAACACTTTAAAAAGCTCCTGTTGTTTTTTGCATCATAAAAAGCATAAAACACCACAAGCCCATTTTCCCCTTTGAAGTACAGTAGCCTTTAAATTCACGCTTCCCCTTTTCAAGAAGGTATATTATCTTTTTTTCCCAGACTCCATCTGTGATCATTGTAGTACCCATTAACATGAATACAAGAAAACTAATTTTAATTACATAATTCTGCTATGACTTTGGCAGAAATTTGTTAGAAAACTGAGGAATCTGTATGGTTGAACTGTCTCAACCGATCACCTGATCTTGAGTTTAAAAGGTCATGGTTAACCAATGTTAGAGATAATCCTTTTTTGGATGCTGATATCTTTGGCAAGCAGACACATTTCTCCCAAACTTTTATGGCTAAACTGTTAAAATTGATTAATTGTCTCTCATAGGTCACCCCTCTGATCTGCCAAATTCCAACACTATTTTCTAACAGAAAAAAGTTATTTTGAGCTTAATTTGCACTACAAGGGTTATGGTTTGTATCCTGAGCTACACCCTCTGGCTCTAGTGTCTGTTGAGTGCTTGCTTAACCCAATAATTTCAAGTCCAAGGGTCTTTTTCATATTGTTTCTCTGTTGTACTTGAGTTACACCAGGTAAGCATGCCGAGATTTAGGTGTGTTGCTTCCAATGGAGCTAATAGCTACATCAGGGGTCGGCAACCTTTCGGAAGTGGTGTGCCGAATCTTCATTTATTCACTCTAATTTAAGGTTTTGTGTGCCAGTAATACATTTTAACATTTTTAGAAGGTCTCTTTCTATAAGTCTATAATATATAACTAAACTGTTGTTGTATGTAAAGTAAATAAGGTTTTTAAAATGTTTAAGAAGCTTCATTTAAAATTAAATTAAAATGCAGAGCCCCCCGGACCGGTGGCCAGGAACCAGGCAGTGTGAGTGCCACTGAAAATCAGCTCGCGTGCCGCCTTTGGCACACGTGCCATAGGTTGCCTACCCCTGAGCTATATAGTTAAACACTCTTGTTATGTGATGCTCAGCAATGTGCAAAATATAGAAGGCAAGACCTCTGCCCCAGTGAGCTTAGCCTAACCTTTATACACTTAGATCAGATGCATAATATCACTGATCAAAGTGGTGCAGATTTTTTTATTAAATACACTTCTTTCTCTGATGGAGTTAACGTTGAGAGGCTTCTTGGGTGGAGTGAGTGGGTGTTTGGATACCGAGAGGGTTTCAAGTGTAATGACCCTGGCAATGACAGTGAGAAGACAAAAGTGGGAGAAAGATATAAAAGGTCTGAGTAGGCAGGCAAGCTTGGGACAGACATAGGTAGAGCAAGGAGTAAGAAGAAAGGAGAGCAGAGAAGGGGTGCGGTTGTGCAGAGCTTAAAGGAAAAAACAAGATGCTTGGATCTGATGCAGCAGGTGAGAGGAAGCTAAGTGACAAACATCAGTAGAGTGTAGGTGAGGTAGATCAATCCTAAGAGCAAAGTCTTCATGGGACTAAAGGAGAGTGAGGGGAGAATCAAGAATGCCAGTGAGGAGGAGATTTGTGTAGTCCAGGCAAGAAGGGACTAAGGCATGGACAGGACTTTGTGGTAAGAATGGAGCGGTAAAGGATAGATTTTGGAGATGGAAGGATTTGGCAATAGATTGACTTTTGGAGAAGGAGAGAGGAAGAGTCCAATTACACACCGAAGGTGCAAGCTTGGTAAAAGAGATGATGGAATTGTCAATGATGACACTGAGGTGAGGATTTGAGAGGAAAGAGAGTGTGCAGTTTTGCCATGTCTGAACTGGCATTATGATTAGTGTGACCACACGTCCCATTTTGGCCAGGACAGTCCCTTTTTTAAGCCTTGTCCCAGCCATCACGACTTTTTTGGCAAAACTGGGCATTTGTCCAGTTTGGAATGTGGCGGGGGGGGGGGCAAGTGGCAATGCCAGCCCTGCGTGGGAAGGAGGGCTCAGGACAGTGGCTCGGGCTGGGCCAGCCCCACATAGGCAGGCGACAGGACATCTGGAACCGGCCCTGAGCACACGGGGGGGAAAGGAGAGGGCTCTGGTTGGCCTCACATGGGCAGGCAGCAGGGGGGATTGGTCCGCCCCGCATGAGGGGGAGAGCGGCATGTCTTAGGCTGGTCCCGTGCGGGAAGGCCACGGGGGGAGCTTGGGCCAGCCCTTGCCGGGGGGGATTAGAGGCAGGGCCTTGGGTCAGCCTCGTGGGGTGTCCCATTTTCCCTTTGGGAAAATATTGTCACCCTAATCATGATAATCAGGATGAGATACACAAGACAGCACTGGAGACATTAGACTGAAGTTAATAGAGGGAGAGATTTGAGAGTCAAACCTCAACTATTCTAACATAGTTGTATGATCCTGTATCCATGGGTTAGACAGCAGCAGAAAACAAGTTTAATGGTTTTGTGCATGAGAATAATAATAATAATTAATAATAAATATTTGAAACCCTTGCCCAAGATGAGTGAAAAACTTAAATGTGACTCTTGCAAGAATTGCTCCAAATATGTTTAGCTATGTTTAGGCAGCAGTGTAATAATTAAAAGATCTGACAAGGGATAGGGAAGAGAGCTAACAATCTAGCATGACCACCACCACCTAGTGGAAGGGGAGCAATGAAACAGGTGCATCTGTTGGCAGGTTGGTGAGAAAAATACTCTGTTTTGAGGGAGGGGGGAGAGAGAGAGAGAGGAGTGTGTGTGTCAGTGGGGAAGACTATCATACATATAACACATTCTAATTGTGCTGTGACAGTTCTGGAAAGCAAACACAGCTGTCACCCAGACATCACATGACAAACTCTTGGTGCATTTGGGTGTATTTCCAGTCCACCAGACCAACGTTGCCAGAGATTATTGGAGAACTGAGAACTGTGAATTACTAATGGGCTAGAAAACTCTGAAACTGCTGACCAAAACAGAACCGAATTACTCACAACGTGCATCTGCTCTTAAAAACCAAAAAGCCCTTATCTGCAGCTTTCATATGAGGTTTCAGTAAACACAGGATGGAAAGTCCTACACTGTCATGTATGGTATTGTACACAGTCGTGTGGTAAGCTTATATAATTTACCTAAAATTCTCCTTTTCTGAAAATATCATTCCAACAGAATTCTCACTTCTGCATCCCAGCTTTATAGTGCACGGTTGGGATGACGCTTTGGAGACTGATAATGGCATAGTTTGCCACCTCTCCCCCAAAGAAGTCTTCCACATTTCTGGTGTAGCCTTGAAGATGTTCTAACATACACATAGTTATGGTACCAACTCACTATCCTTACAGCTAAGGAGAACTGGATTGGGAACCCATCAATGCTGTTTTTAATCAACTAGAAGGGCTGCTATAAAAACATATCAAACCTGAGGTTAAGTATGCTCTACCTCAGCAACCCTCCCATAGGTCAGGGATTATCTATATGACGCCTCTCAGTCTAGGGGAGACTGACATGAGCCACAAATCAAACATAGGTCTTACTGAACCAAATGCTTAGTTTACACCATTAATAGAATGAATTGAAAAAGCAGCATATGAAGTTAGTGAGTTTGCCAATCTATAAAGAAAATTTTTTAGAGACTGTACCTTTTAAACCCTACAGGGACTTTCTATAAAAAAAATATTTCCTGTTTACTTGTTGGGAAAATTGTCACTGAATATTTCCAAACAGGAAAATGGTACAAAATTATGACCATTGTAACTGTGCTGATGTCACTGCTTTAAAAGCACGTTATCTACTAAAATTAGTCTTTTCTGATTTGATTCAATAACAGGACCCCTGGGACAGTTCAGAGCCCAGACCATAGCAGTTCTACCTAACCTAATCTAGACTAATGTGCCTATTCAGCAACTAATTTTATACTGTTAAAAATGACTATAGGTTTGTTTCTGCTGTCATTAAAGGACAAAAAAATTGAAGGTAGCATGAAGGTGACTGACTGCCAGGGCCGGCTCCAGGCACCAGCTGAGCAAGCTGGTGCTTGGGGTGGCAGATTGTTCGAGGCGGCATTCTGCCCAATCCTAGGGCAGCACGGCCGCTTTTTTTTTTTTGTTCCGCTCCGGCTGCCCTGTAGGGGGTGGCGGCGCGGAGAACCAGAGCGCCCTGCAGGGCAGTCCTCTTCCTTCCCTCCCCGCCGACCGGAGCGGAGCCCTCGCGGCAGGAGGCGGCGCAGCAGGAGGGGCCGCGTGGCAGCACCCCTGCTGTAGCCCTGGCCGCCCCCTTCTCTCTCTCTCCCGCCCTCTCCCTCCCCC